>NW_025777095.1:0-17500 GCF_021130785.1 Homalodisca vitripennis | reverse complement strand
GTAAGTACCCTTTTTATTAAAATATGGTCTAGTTTACATAGTTAACTGAAAGTGTGTTACAGTAGTTTTAGTTCATAAAAGTATGTCTAGTTTATGTTTTATGTGCTTTTTAGGGTTTACTGTGCCAAATTTGTCTCATTGGGCACAAACTGTAAAAACTGCAGTTTTTCAGTTCGCTCCTAAAAATGGCACATTGGGCATTAAAGTCAACCTACAAGCTTTTTGTAACAACAATGTTTATTTTTGTCAGATTGTCCACATTGTCGACTAAGAAAGACATAACAAACACAACTTCGCTTTTACCCCCAGATGACAGTGAATGACAGGGAGTTTCGGTGGATGACTCAGATGAGGATCCAGATTTACACCCCTGGCCGTGACAAAAAGAACAAGTTAGCTTATTTTGTACGTTGGATTCTTATACCATTAATTCCATATTAACTTAGTTAGGCTCTCATACTTAACTAATCTAAATTTATATTCAATACTAATAGGCTATGTTCTGTTTTTATTATATGTCTTTTCTTTTTCATGACAGCCACACATTTTTTAATGCACACGGTTAGGATAATTCCTGATGATGTTATTTTACACTAGGCTGTCATAGAAAATTGTTTCAGCGGTGCTGTTATATACTAGTAAAAACCTTCAATATGTTATTTATTTTAGTGTGAAATACATACTTTTTTGTGGTTTGAAAAAATGCAAGGCAACAGCGGAGTTTGTTTTGTTTTCAGTGAACAATGCCAGCGAGCTCCAGTGATGTCACAGATGAAGACGAAAGAGAAATATCCCTTCAACGTCTCTACAGCCACAAAAAAGAAGATTCCAAAAAAACCAGCACCCTGGCTTGGAAATGAAGTGAATCCAGATTAACAGTGAGAAACCTTCTCTCTCGCCAATGCTAGAATTAAGTAACGAATCATGTACTTCAGGTCTCCAGTTGACTACTTCAAAGATTTTTTTTGACAATGACCTTTTAACCTTTGATTGCTACTTACAGTCAAACTTTTGTATAGTGTCCAAAAAAAAAATCCGAATAAAACCTTGAATTACCTCAGAGAAGGAAGTAGAGCAGAGCAGCTTTATAGGCATTTTTGCATCTACATGAGCAATTTATGGTCTACCTAGGAGTAGGATGTATTGGAATGGAAATACACGAGTAGAAAAGGTTTGCACATGTTATGTCACGTAACAGATGGGAGGAAACTGAAGGCCAACTTGCCACTTCAATAACAATGATCACATGCCATTACAGAATGATCCAAACAAAGATAGGCTATTTAAAATCCGCCCACTAGTTGATGCTCTTCAAAACAAATTCAAAAAACATTCCTATTGAGGAAACAAATGCTCTCTGTGTTTTTATGAAAACAAAGATTGTGCCCTTCAAAGGCACATCTTTACTAAAAACAGTAAACAACCCGATGAAACCCCACAAGTGGGGATACAAACTGTTTGTACTTTTGTGACAGCAAGGGTACTGATTCACAATTTTGAGATCTACACTGGTCGCATTACTACCTGCTACTTCCCTACCTGACATTGGTCAGCTTAGTTCAAATGTTGTTTTACGACTGGTTGAACACTTGCTCTCGTAATGAAAACATAATTCTTAATCTATTTTGATAACTGGTACTCATCACCCGCTTCTTAGTGACTCTAGCAAATATATTGGTTTCCAATCCCTCGGGACCCATTCGACTAGGACGATTGCCATGGCTTGTTGATTTTCATCTGACCAAGAAATGAAATAAGAAAGGCCGTGGGTTTTATGAGTGGAAAAAAGAGGCAACAATTGATGGGGTAAAAATATAGGGGCTGTAAAATGGTTAGACAATCGAGGGGTGTCTCTTGCGTCAACTTTTGAGTCTGCTTGCCATACTCAACACTGTGCAACCGCTTTGACTCTAAAGGTCGTGAGCAGATTGATGTCACTTGCCCTAAAATCGTTTTAAACATACAATAAGTTCATGGGGGGAGTGTGGACCTTCTAGATGGATATGACGTCCGTCGTAGCAGCTACTACCGAATTAATCTAAGATCTCGGAAGTTTTATTTGAGGTTTTTCTTCCACTTTGTTGACGTAAGTATTGTCAATGGATGGCTTCTCTTCAGACGAGACTGTCAACATAATGGATAGAATTGCTAAGCAGGGAGTAATGGATTTTGCTAGCTTTCGGGTGTAGGTGGCCGAGTCTCTTTGTAACTTAGGAGCTGACCCAAATAAAAAAGAGGAAGGCCTCAACAGACACAGGGTAGAGAACGACTTTTCAAAGAAAAAGAAGAAAGGTCCATGTGTCAAATATCCCTATACCAGATGTTAGAAAAAGTTGGAGTTGGACCATTGGCACCAATCTTGTTGTCGAAGATAGGCAGAGATGCAAGCATCCCTTCTGCAAGCAGACATCATCCATTATGTGTGAAAAGTGTAAAGTTCACTCTGCCTAAAGACAAAGGAAAGAACTGTTTTGTGGATTTCCAACTTGTAATGGTGCTCCTTATAGCTGTGTGGAGTTAATGTGTTTTACTTATAATTTCTAAAATATACTGTATTATGAAGCAATATACTATTAGTTTTTCTTAATGTCCTGTTTACTTTCCTCTAAAGTGCACTAATTTTCTCTATTGCCCAAATGTGCCAGATTTGGCACTTACCCAAAAATTTGGTTTCTTAAATAGTAAATTTAAAAATCTGAAAAAATTACAGGTCATCTTAAGTACCATTTTAAAGTAACTTTTTAGCATAAAATAATTTTTTTTATATTACTGCATCATGTAGTGGGGCCTTATTAAGAGGTTAAAGTGCTTTCTTTCTTGAACATTACAATTTAGCTGTGGAAACCAACAACAAATTGTTGAAAACAACAACAGTTTTTCACAAATTTCTAATATTTGTTGCACCGAAAGTTAAGCAATTATTTGTGATAAATCCTCAATACCAACTGTCTCCCTTTACAGAATTGTTCAAATTCGATCAATGCCTACAATAACAGTTACAGAGGTCTTATGAAGTCCTACAAACGAGATAAGGAAAAAGACTCGTTCAAAAAAAAAGTTGAAGAATTCAAGCAAAAAATGTCTTTGCGGAATGTTTGATATACTCCGCATGCAAAATGCACAATAACATTTAGATTGCAATTTGCCGAAAGGCCGTTGACTTGGTGTGAGTGTCCGGTATCGATTGTTTGTACATGTGAGAAGTCAAAAAAAAGTACCAGTCATTGAACTTAAGTTTTTGTACCTTATCAAAGAAAACATAGTTTAGGGCTAAAATTGGTACACGTAGATGGTGAAGGAGTAAAAAAAAATTATTCAAAGACAAAAAAGAAAAAAAACACTGAGTACAGCAGATGTCAGTTGACGTTGACTCATTGTCACAGCCATCGTGCTCAAAAACTAATGGAACCTACACAAATAGAAGACTTTTGACTCAACTGAAATAAATAGAAATGCGGATAGTAGCGATTGAATGAGTGTCAACACCTGTTGTAAAGACACCATGGCAGATGCGAGTTAAATTGACTAATATCTGCGCTAACAAGTGATCGTTTTTGGAGTTTCTGATTTGTAGATGTCGAACAAGCTGGCTTTTGCTTCTAGCCTTCACTTGCAAAGATTTTGGTATTATAACTGAAACTGAAACATTCTAGATGTTATTGATAAAAAATAAAATTCGAAGGGGGAAAAAATGGTTATCACGCCACAGAACTGCAGGTGCAGAATCAGGCTGCAGCTCAACACATTTCAACGCGATTGTATTTTGATGGAAGGAAAGATGACACTATTGTGATTGAAAAGGTAAAATTCAAAGCATTTTCGGAGAGAGAGAGTGATTAAGGAAGAACATTATTCTATCATTCAAGAACCTGGATCTGTATATGTTGGGTCATGTGACACCTTGTTCTGGATCTGCTCAAATATTTTGCCGACAGTATATTTCTTATTTAAAAAATACTGGGACTTTCCCTTGATGATTTTAGGACGTCATTGGATGTGACGGCCACCGTTACAAATATACAGGGTGGAAAGGGGGCGTAATTCGAACAATTGAAGAAGAAAAAGTGAAAAGGCTCAATGCAGTGGGCAGTTTGTCTCTTGCACTTCATAACGAATTTACCACTCCGACACTTGTTCCAGTTTTTGGATGGAGCGACACTTACAGGGTCTACAAAACATTTAAAGGACCTATCGGAACAGAGCTCAATTAACTGCGAAAAACTCCCCATGGGTGAAATTTGCTAGTGTGGAGTGTGAAATTCCAGCATTATTGACAGAAGCATATTGAGCAAGGACCAACA
Organism: Homalodisca vitripennis; assembly: GCF_021130785.1. NCBI lineage: Eukaryota > Metazoa > Arthropoda > Insecta > Hemiptera > Cicadellidae > Homalodisca > Homalodisca vitripennis. The sequence continues at coordinate 13,199 of NW_025777095.1, read as the reverse complement.
GTATTTACTGGACATAAGTTCTGCTGTACAATCAGGAATCTGTCCTATAGATTTTATCTCACCGTGAAACCTGGCGGGCCCACTCTCTCACGCAAAGATGGCTAACAATGGCTAACAGGATTCTAAGATTGTATGTGAGTGTTGAATATTCCATCAGAACGAACATAAAATCGTAGTTCATTTTATTCTGAAGTCATACATGCCTGTTTGGTTCAATATCAAAAAAAGCAAGTACTTAACTGATGGACCAGAACACATATTTCAAAACTGTAAAATCCTCAAGATTCCTGCCTGGAAAAATCTGGCTTCAAGTAATTGACCCCTGTTATTGAAAGGAACGGCTTACTTTGCCCACCCAGGAAAACTTGATGTTGAGTATGATAGTAGATAAAAGAAAACCTCACATAAGAGAATTGGGGTTTGAGGGGACGAATCATAAAGGCCAGGACATCAGCACCCAAAAGAAATAGGTCAATTAGAGCTTTCCATCCACCCAAAAAAAACAAACAAAAATTAAATTTTTCAAGCCACAGAGTACAGTGAACTGATTGACTGGACTGCCACCACATTGTCACCACCACCTATTACTAAGATGAATCAAGCAACGAAGAAATTTCGTGCAAAAATATCTTGACTGGGGACACCGCAGCTGAATGGAGATTCGACAAATTTCCCTTGTTCCATACGCAAGCGGTTTGTTGCTTTGAAACGATTTTTGCATCAAACTTGTAACCATCGCTTTCATACAAAAAGTAGTTGGTTTTGAAGCAAGAGATTGGGTATCATCCGAACTACACTACAGTTCAATGAGAGCAGCTATTGCCATGCTTTGTAAAGCAAATCAGCCTTCAAAACTTCCTAAACAAGAATGATTATGGAACTTGTGATGAAATATATCCTACAAATCAAAATTCCTTTTATGATATTTTCAATAACATTTTCATGAAAAATGTGTACATGCTATGATTAAGTTTTGATGCTAATAAACTATGATTAAAAGGAATTTGAATTATTAATTTGCAGTCCCCACACTTTAAACAACAAATAAATTAAAACAAAACTTTTTATTAAAAGGCATTGTGAGTAAACTGTCGCAGGACGCGCAGTGTTGTAAACTGCGCCCTTTTTTTAGCGTAACTTATCCGTTATTCTAAAGCTCGTTTGCGCTACCCGTACACATTGTTTTTTTTTTAACTGGTTCATTGTGTATTTCTGTTTTCTAAGTCAAAATTATATACAGTTTTTTCACTATTGCGATTGATTATTTAAAGTTTTTACACCGGAGAAAAAAATTATATAAATCCAAGTTTTTTTTTTCAAAAAAAACGAAACTATTTTTAATTGCATTGCGCTACCGTGATATTGAAAAAACATAATTTTTTTCCCCAGTTGCATTTTATTTATGAAGTATATATGCAACAGTTTTCCGCGGGTTTATAGCACTTGAAAAAAAAAAAATAATTTTTTTTTTTCAGCCCACCCTATTGAAGAAGGACGGATGTCCGCCATTATTAAAGCTTAAAGATAGCGCCTGTTCCCCCTCTCCACTACAACGAGTAGTGTTATACAAATCCTTTGTCTTGTAATCTTGTAGATTAAGATGGCCGTCACTGCCATCTAGATTGTTATTGTTGTAACTTTGTGGAGTATCCTAATACAATGTGATATAGAATTCTGATGAAATTTCGTAATTAGCTAACTATATTGACAGTTGAGAAATATTTCAAATTTAACTAGTCTCATATCTGAATCAATTTTACTAGATAAAAAAAAACTTAGAATATATTTATAGTTGTACTTTTTACTAACAAGACAAATTGCTTGGGGCTAAATTAACATTACTTTAAAGTAAGTTAAGAGTGATTCTAAGTACGCTGGGTGAATAGTTGGAAGCGTGTTTGAAGGGAGGCACGTAAATACATGAAAAAATATAGTAATACTAAATCAATTTACTAGAAAGAGATTGCATGAACTTTTGCGATCATTTTGTGCCATACCTTCAAGCTCTGGTCACCAACTCCAGGGTATTTGTTTCACTTAGCCTTAGTTTTACTTTTATAACATATGGCGGGAATCGAACTTTGAAAATATTGAGTAGGAAATTAATATCAGTAGGCCTAATAACTGTTATTTTAATGGTTTATCTAAGGAGAAACAAAGATAGACTTGATTGAGAATAGTATTTTTTTTGTGTGTGTGAATAATATTGAACTGGAGTAATACTGTGAATTACTCTGTCTTGCCTTTGAAAATTTTTATCGACGATCTTTATCTTCGATTTTCGACGCTAACCGGCCAATTGTGTCAGATAACTGTGGGTTAACAAAATTTAATTAAGAATTAAATAAAAGGAGGCGCGGACCATAAATTATTTGTTTTAATCAATTTATTTAATTAATTCGACACCGCAGATAGGGCAGGCCGTGTTAGCCTCGGAGGAACGGACATGGAACTCCAGGAAGCCCTTACGCTTCTGGAGACTGAGCTTCCTCAGTCTCGGCGCGAGGCAATAGCGATGACGCTGGACGAACTGAACCAAACTATTAGGGGGGCCGCGGAACCGGCTGCTCCGAGAAAAGGTTTCGACTTAGTAACATCGATCGGATCCTTCAGCGGTGAAAGGCCAGAATCATTGTCACATTTCTTTGAAAGTATAGACAATGTCAGCGACTTGTGTCACTGGGACGAGGGTGATAAGCTGCGAATAGCGAAATTAAAACTGACCGGAGCGGCCTTGCAATTTATCAGGACAGAAGACCAAACAAATTTAACGACATACGCCAACCTTAGGGCTTCTTTAACTGGCAGATTCAGCGACAAGGCGCCGAGTCACTGCTACTTCCAGCAACTATCAGTAATACAACAAAGGCGAGGCGAAACCATTGAGGCGTTTGCTGACCGAGTCCGTGTGCTAAATGAAAAAACAATTCGGGTCACCGACAACAACGAGGTCAACAAAGCTCTCCGAGAGGAAGCTGACCGTCGTGCGCTGGATGCGTTCGTGAGGGGTCTGATGGGTAACGTTGGTGAGCAAACGAGGCTAAAGCTCTCTACCTCGTTGCGAGAAGCGATAACACTAGCTATCGCCATTGAAAACATAGCAAGGCCAACCCATGACGTTACTCGGTCCACCCCTGAACGACGCGTGTTTCGTTCAGAAACGAACAACGAGACTGTTTGCTTTAAGTGCCACAAGAAGGGTCATATTTCGCGAGAATGTAGGGGTGAAAACAACGCAAAACCTCCACCGTCACAAGGTAGCTTGAAGTGTTGGGGTTGTGGCAAACTAGGGCATGTGAGGAGGGACTGCCGCTCCTACAAGCCTCGGTATTCCTCTGGACCGACGGCGGGAAACGAGACCGGGCCCAGCCGAGTCGCCACAGCCGGGTCCAACCAGTAAGGGAACCAATTAAGGGTGTCTCCAAGGCGAAACAATCAGATTGTAGAATGCTCGAAAAATCTGTCAGAGTGGTCCCTGAAGTAAAGAACTTAGCTCAGGAATTAGTAGCAATAGGGCGTATAGAAGCATGTGAAGGCAAGGTGTTGGTAGACACCGGTGCTCAAGTATCCCTCATAAAACGAGGTGCATCTTCTGCCCAAATGGTCAAACCCGATGTGATACTAAGAGGTATCTCAGGGCGCACTCTGAAGGTGTATGGACGCCAAAAGGTGTCGTTGTCACTGAAACCCGGAGTGCAAGTGCCTGGCGATTATGTGGTAAGTAATCTCCCGAAAGGTTACATAGCTGTTCTCGGTTGTGGAGCAATCGATGTTGAAAAAGGTGTAATGAGACTGTTTGGAAAAGGAATTTGGCTAAACCGTTTAAATAAAGGCGAAAGCGTGCCTGATCCGAGGCGGAGAGCACAGGCACCTGTCCACGAGATGGAACCAGCCCCTGTCCCACCCTCTGTCAGCCGCCAACGTAAACTTGACTGTGGAAACGAAAGAGAGTCTTATGTTTATTGTTGCCAAGATACTAAAATCCCTCCCCGATGCGAAATACGTATTTAAGTGAAATTAAACAAGATTTCGGCCAAATCTAACGAATTGGAAGGGCGGGAAGTTGTAATTGAGCCAGTAGCGCTCGCAATTCATGGTGTATACCTGGCTAGAACTCTCACGAAAATAGTCAAAAACCGCTGTTGGGTTAAAGTAGTGAACATCAGCGAGGAGGAATTATTATTTTCAAAAAATATCAAAGTAGGCCTACTGGATGATGATCCTGTCGAGTTAGATGAGGCAAAGAAAACCCGAAGCAAGGTGTTGATTTTAGCTGATAGCCACGGGCGTGGACTACAGGAAATATTGTCCGAACGGTTACCGAGTGATGTTGAAGTACGTGTAGTGTTTAGGCCCAACGGAAAATTAAAACATGTGGTATCTAATTTACAAAAAGAGATTGTACAGTTAATTGATAATGACCTAGTTGTTATAATTAGAGGAACTAATGACGTTGACAAGTCTGCACCTTATGCTCTAACTCTACAACAGGCGTTCCGTTCCTTGCCTGACACGTGGAGGCCGAGGATAGCTGTGTTTCCTATCTTTGACCGACACGATGTGAATGTCAGTGGAGAGCTGAGGGATGCGAATCTGCTTGTCAAGGAACTTTCCAAAGAGCAGCAACACAAGAACGGGGAGACATCGCGTTTTACGGCATCCAGAAACAATTATCCAAGGCAATGTATACCAAACATGGGCTACATCTAAATGAGCAAGGCAAGATTAAATTGGCTCAGATTATACGTGAAATTATTTTAGTAGGGCAGAAAGAACCTGTCGCTAGGGTTAGCAGGGTGGAAAAAATTAACAATGAAGAGTTTGAATCCTGTTTAGATGCGAAGTTAAACCACCTTCCGCTGGAAGATAGAGAGCGGGTGAAGTCTATCCTCCGTGAGTATTAAGGTACGTCCACACCGAACGCGCAGAGCTGCGCGAAACTGCGCGGAACAGAGCGCCATGTTCGTAGTTGCGCGGCTGTGATCCGTGTTGCGCGGGCTACACAATCACACCGATGTAGAAAATGGACCCGGCAACAGCTGCTTCGGTTTTTATTGTTATGTTTAATGATCTGTTAAAAAGAAGGAGAAAACCACGTTGTCATTGGGTGACGCCCATACTGAGACGTCGGGAATCGTATGGAGGGGAATCCATGCTTAATGATCTCCGTATTGGTGGGCAGTTCAAAAATTTTTGCCGCATGTCGTCTGAAGATTTTGAGTATCTTCTAAATTTGATTGGGCCATAAATCACTCGACGGGATAATAATTATAGAAAAGCTATAAGTGCTAAGGACAGACTGGCGATAACTGTTCGCTATTTAGCAACTGGAGACTCTTTCACAAGCTTGATGTACCTTTTTAAAGTGTCTAAACAGAGTATTTCATACATTGTGATGGAAGTTTGCAGGGCTCTGAATAATGCACTGAGAGACTACATACAAGTAAGTAATACAGTTTATTAAGCAGTAAATTTAAATTTACACTTTTATAAAAGAACTGTACTTTGGGAACATGATTGTTTTAGAATGAACAATATTAATATGCTTGTAACATTTTCAAAAATGGTTTAAAACAAACTAACGAAAGTGAATTAAACAAACTAAAAATAATCTACATAATGATTCCCCCAAAAGATAACTTGTAACAAGCCCTATTTTATAAACTATTGTTCATTGTCATTTTAAATACTAGCCATTACAGAGTAGTTAAAACTTCTGAATTGTTATCCACAAAGCCATTTATAAATGTTTGTATAGGGTTGTTGGCAGGTGGACTGTATACTTGTTGCAATGGAAGTTGAGGTGAAGGACTAGGAGTAGACATTCGGCTTGCGCTGGATTCACCGCTCTGTTGCATAGGAGAACGTGTGTAAACAGTGTCAACCTCGATTTCTGTCTCGTATATCAATGTACTAATCTTGTGCATCAAATAATTACGGTTACGGTCATCAAACTTTCGGAGCTTTGTCGCAATATGCTCTCCAAATGTTGAACATTCATCACGAGTTGTTTTTGTCGCATTATCCATGATTTTGTACGCCTGAGCAAGCCGGGGGTCGTCAATGGCCGTTCTTCGCTTTTTGGGTTGCGGTGGTACAAATCTGTTTTGACTTGATGTTAAAGCAGGCGATGCTGTTGCCGTGCTTTGATTCCCAGATGGTACAACAGGTTCAGATTGATTAGATTCTTCCTCCTCATCTTCATCAGGATCATTTTCAGGCTGTTCGACAAAAACCTGGGGGAAAAAGAAAATTGATCTAAAACCAATTTCGCTATAACAATTTTTTTACTTATAACTGACTATAACACCGGCTGTTATATAGCACCTTAATGTCATTTGTTACAGCTGCCGAGCTCACAACAAGAATGGCTACAGTATGAAAAGGAGTTTGAAGAAACGTGGAATTTCCCACACTGTTTGGCAGCAGTAGATGGCAAACACATCGAAATCCAAGCACCTTGGGATACCGGAAGCGAATACTACAATTACAAGTCTTTCTTCAGTATCGTTCTGTTTGCGGTGGTGGATGCAAACTACAATTTTATGTTTGCTGACGTCGGTGCTCAGGGACGTATATCTGATGGTGGTATATTTAAAAACTGTGCATTGTGGAAAAAGATTGAGGGGAAAACTTTGAACGCACCGCAACCAAAGACACTTCCAGGGCGTGAAAAACGTGTTCCTTACGTTGTTTTAGGAGATGAAGCGTTTGCTCTGCATGAAAACGTTTTGAAACCCTACTCTGGGGTCTCAGAAAATGGATCCAAAGAAAGGATTTTCAACTATCGTTTATCACGAGCTCGGCGAGTCACAGAAAATAGTTTTGGGATTCTTTCAGATGTATTCAGAGTTTTAAGAAAACCGATGCTGTTGGAGGCAGAAAAGGTTAGAGATGTGGTGCTTACAACTCTCTTTTTGCACAATTTCCTCAGGAGGAGCGAAACATCCCGGGACATCTACACTCCTCCCGGTACTTTTGACATCGAGCTACCGAATGGCACTGTCATTGAGGGGAACTGGAAAAAGAAATCCTCGGTACAGCACTTCGTGGTATGATAAAGAAAGCCCGTAAAAGTTCTGAAGTTGCAAAGGCAGTTCGCAATGAATTTGCGGAGTACTTTGTTACAACAGGACAAGTCTCGTGGCAAGAAAGTTACGCATAAACCTAAACCAAAACCTTTCAGCCAAGGGTTGCTCTACACTATGAATCATATTGGCATTTGAAGCCGGTTATTTTTAGAGACTACAAGAAATATGTGTTAATGTTTTGTAATTGTGCATCATGTGACGTGTGTTAACAGTATGTAGCCGAACTGCCATAACAGCCCATGTTAATTTAAGCGATTTCAAGTAAATTGTGCTCGGATACCCTTTGAAATACTATTTTTGCATTTGCAGACATTTATATATGTGTTTTGATCGTGAAAAATAAAAAAAATAACATTGTTAAATCTAGAATTGAAGTTATTTTTATAATTAAGTTTCTACTTAAAGAGATTGCCAATAGGCTATTTTTAATACCTTTCCTTTTAGTCTCATTTAAAACTGTTTCATTTTGTTAAAGGTTTATACAGAGATAATTGTGTAGATATTACTCGTAATTGATGAAGTTAAAATTACATATCAATATTTGTTTACTTTTATTCTTAGATTAAATCACCACCACCGATAGGCTATAACAGTGGAAACATCATTCTACAAATGATAATATTACTGCATTGTAAAACATGTATACATTTAGATTAATAAACATATACTTACACTTTCTGTGTCCAAAGTATTGGTTAGTGTATCCTTCTCCTTCAGAAACGCAAATAGCTTGTAGGCAAACCAAGTGCTCACATATAACTGGTCACGTCCTGGAAGTAAACGATGTCATGTCAGTACTGCGGCTATTTCCTCCATGAGTAAAAAAATAAGATAATTTTAGCAGCCTAACAAAGTATTTTTTAATTAAAAAAATAGTCACAATTTCTTGCTCGCATGAAATAGTTGACAAATCAATCATAGAATTTGGTTTTTTAAAGACTGCTTTCGTGCAAACTGCATGTACTCATTACAAAAAATCTGAAATTTCTAATTTAATCACGTGTTTTACATTAACAATTAAGTACAGTTAAGGATGTATAATGTGGGCCTATTCAGTTGTTAAAAGGTATAATTATTTCTTTAGAAATGTTAGTAGTACTGACTAAAAGAAAAAAATATACCTGTATCCATCGGGTTTCGACGGGGCTACAGAAAGTGTAAAATTAATTATGCACGGACTCACCTGAACCAGTGGAATTTTTTGTCTTCTTCTCCTTTGCTTTTTCTCGCCGGAAGGATGAGAGCAGGGATGACAATTTTCGATTTCGCCTCTCCATGATCACAACCCACCTCACTGGCAATTTCACGCCAGGCGTCACTTTTTTTATTTTTAATATGGTATTTATTGTCTTTTGGGTCCCATAACTCCGTTCGAACTCGATAAGCATTCACCAGAGTCTCGATGCATTCACGACTCCATTCAAAAGCCATTTTGATCAAACACAGGTAGTGACAGTTCGAGCCGAAACGACGCGCAGCAACAACTGAGCAAATGCCCGTCCACACTGAGCGCGCAAGGGCGAACAAACTTCAAAGATGTTCGTCAAAATACCGCCATCAGTCGGATCGTGTTGGCGGATGTTCGCGAGTGCGCGAAGCTGCGCGGTTCGCCGTCCACACCAAGTGCGCCGCTCGGCGCGCACATGTTTTGCGCAGCGCGGCGCAGCTCTGCGCGTTCGGTGTGGACGTACCTTTAGAGTGTATTCGCGCATAGTGACGACCAACCCTTAGGCTGTACATCTGCGGTAAAGCATGTTATACGCACCGGAGACGCAGCTCCTGTATATAAGAAAGCATATCGTGTACCTTACCATCAGAGAGCTGTTCTGGATAAATTAATTCAGGATCAGCTGGATAAGGGGGTCATAGTCCCCAGTCACAGTGAGTGGGCTTCTCCGGTAGTGATAGTTCCAAAAAAAATCTCCAGATGGAACACCGAACTACCGCTTTTGTGTAGATTACCGTGCCGTTAATGCTATAACTACACCCGACGTGTATCCCCTACCAAATATCACCGAAACATTGGATTCTCTCGGAGGATGTTGTATGTTTACGGCGCTTGATCTTCGCGCTGGGTACCATCAGATTCAAGTTGATGAAGAAAGTAGGGCTAAAACTGCCTTTAACGTGCCTGGTGGACATTATGAATACCAGCGTATGCCTTTCGGTCTTAGTACCGCCCCGGCTACATTTCAGCGTCTAATGGACTCGGTACTGATGGGCCTTAAGGGTGAAAAGTGCTTGGTGTATTTGGACGATATAATCATATTTTCCAAAGACATGCCATCTCACCTGGCAGCGCTTAAGGAGGTTTTAGAAAAATTAAGAGAAGCTAATCTCAGTGTACAACTAAGTAAATGTAATTTCATGGCTGCCGAAGTGAATTATCTGGGTCATGTAATTACTAAAAGAGGAGTGGAGCCAGACCCGAACAAAGTGTCTGCTGTGCGTGATTTTCCTGTGCCGAAAACCGTTAAAAATGTCCGATCATTCCTAGAGCTAGCGGGGTATTACCGGAGATTCATAGCGGGCTTTGCGACCATTGGCAAGCCTTTGTTTGACTTAACGAAACAAGGATGTGAATTTATATGGACACCAGAATGCCAGAAAGCTTTTGACGAGCTAAAGCATATGCTGATCTCCGCGCCTGTCTTAATTTTCCCAGATTTCACTAAACAGTTTATTCTATCCACGGACGCAAGCACACAAGCTCTGGGCGCTGTCTTATCCCAGGTAGTGGACGGGCATGAACACCCTGTCGCATACTGTTCAAGGACACTTTTTCCAGCCGAAAAGAATTATTCGACGACAGAGTTAGAGCTTCTTAGTTTAGTGTGGAGTACCAAGTACTTCAGGTGCTACCTCCTAGGTCGTCCGTTTAAGGTCATCACAGACCATGCAGCTCTCAAATGGATGCTGTCGTTAAAAGATCCGAGTAGTAGGTTGATGAGGTTGGCTTTGCGACTAGCAGAGTTTACCTACACTGTAGAGCATAAACCTGGCAAGAAACACACGAATGCTGATGGGCTCAGCAGAGCTATGTGCGCAGCGGTTCGCAGGGACGAGTTCCCTGTGATCGACCTTGCCACGCTTCGCGAGTGCCAAAATAATGATCCTCACTGCCAGGAGCTTAGAAAAGCAAAGAGTTTCAAGATGAGCCCTGAAAAAATCTTATATCGAGTAAATGGTGGAAAGAAAAGTCTAGTGGTACCAATCAATTTAACTAGTGAAGTGATTCGATTAAACCACGATTTGCCTACGGCCGGACACGCCGGCGTAGCAAAAACCCTAGACCGTGTTAAAGAGAAATTCTGGTGGAAGGGGATGGACAAAGACGTTTTGGATTATGTGAGGACTTGCAGGAGTTGTAGTCAACGCACAGACTATGGAAAAACAAAGGCTCCCCTAGGGACCATCTTCAACGAGTTTGAAGTAATTGCTGCAGATATAGTGGGCCCTTTGCCTACTAGTGCGTCGGGAAATGTGTACATTCTGAGTGTGATGGACCATTTCACGAGGTACTGTGAGTTCGTTCCCCTACCCAACCAGACGGCAGAAAGTGTACCGCGAGCAGTTGTACAGCGCGTGATTACAAAGTTTGGAGACCCAAAATCACTAATCACAGATCAGGGTGCAAATTTCACTTCTGATTTAATATGTCATCTCTGTAAATTCTTACATATACGCAAAAATTCAAACTACTGGGTTTCACCCACAGTCAAATGGGCGACTGGAAAGAGTGCACTCAACGATTGCACGTATGCTTAGCCATTTCGTTAACAGACATCAAACCGACTGGGATGAAATTGGTTGAAATTGGATATAATAGTAGCACGTTCTGCAGGTACAATCATTTGAAAGCATTTTAACCTCAAACAGTAACAATCAGGCCCTATTTCATGTGTGGATGCTAGTAGCTTTTTCTTAACATCACTTAAACGACCAGTTACCTTTCGTTTCTTTGAGGTATTAGATGATTTCGAGCTGTTAGATGATTTCGAGCTGTTACCTTCACCTTCAGATTCCATAACTCACTAATTAATTAGTAACACACACACACAACATCTTAAACTACAAATTATCACAAAACATAAACATAGCCTCAACAATCAACAGTGCACAGCTACAACTTCACTGACTGCAGCTGAGCGAAGCATAATAAAATAAAGACAGTGCTGCCAACTGACATTCTCCCTTTTTCCCGTGTTTCACAATGACAGTCCCCCTTTTTTCCGTGGACTGCGTATTTTCAAACGTCAATATCTTGCTGACTATTCCCGTTCTTTCCATGGAAACCAAATATACAAAACGAGATTAATGAGAAGTTTCCAAAAATACAAAAATAAAAAAAAATTTTTTTGACATTCCCCCTTTTTCCCGTGGACCCTTCATATGTCATATGGCTGCTGATACCTTTGTGCTTTGTACTAAACATATGGACAGGCATTTTATCCTTCCAGGAAACTACTGGAGTTGATTGCTTACGGTATGAGTGAATGTCCCCTTTTTTAATTTTCTTTCCAGCCGCTTTTATACCAGGGGTCAGACCTACTCTATTTGTCATGACCGTACCTGTTAGTTTCATTAGTTCTTCTGCCAGCTAGGGACTTGTGTAGTTCGGTCCGTGTAGACGTGTAATCCCTCAGCTGGCTTTTCAGGATTTTTGAACACCACAGATTCACTCAGTACTTTCACGATCTGGGTCGTCTTTATCAAGTTGGTTCCAGGAATTAGGTCCTTACTACCAAAATATGGAACAAAATCGTAAATATAACCGTTGGTGCTATCAGAAAGAACAAACAGTTTCATACCAAATGTCACAGGTTTTTTTTAATTGTAAACACGAAAGTATACATTTCCTTTGAAAGAAATGGTATTTTCCTCAATGGCGCCTTTGTCCCCAGGAGTGAAAAATAGTTTGTACATTTTCTTCATGTGGTCCAAAATAGGGGTAACATTTGGGGCGATGAGAAACCCTCTGCGAACGGGTTCTTGATTGTTCTGGTGCGTAAAATATAAATTCCAGAAGATATTTTACAAACTCGTTCTTTGTAAATACATCACTAAAAAAAGGTAAACTTGAGTCCCAAGCGGTAGAAAAATAATTTGTAAGATTCGGTAACGGCATCAGTCCAATGTTGATGATCACATCTAAAATGCTTTGCAATCGTTCGGTGTAATGTCTTGCCATTTTGTGATTCGAGCATTAGGAGAATGATCACTAGATAATTTATTATTTGCAAATAAAAATTTGTTTCTCTGCAAATAAGATCAATAATTTTATCGTTGAAAAAAGGCTGAAATAATCAATTGGCTCAGACTCGGAGTTTTGATGGTAGAACGGGTCCTTTGTTTACATTGTATATTGGAAGTGCCTTACTAGGCCCTGGGTCATTGAACGAGACGGGTCTGCTGTGTTTTGAGCTTGGGCTGGATGAATATGTTGTGCGCGTCTTCCGCCGCGGGCAGGTCTTCCTCGAATAGGTAGTGGCTAGGCGGCAATTGCTGGGTGGGGGGACGTGACTGGTGTGGGGGGTGATGGTTTGCCAGGTGCGGGGAGCGGCGCAGTGTCAAGGTCACACTGTGGTGTGGCGCCAGAGTCAGGGCGTGGCACGGTGACAGGGTCACGCATCGCCGCCGGTGCAGTTGATGTACTAGGCTGAGGATCTTCACTGAATGGTGAAACATCTGTTGTATCAACCTCCATTCCAGTCTCATGATCATCATCACTATCCTCTCCGATATTATTTAACAACATGTCGTCCCTATCCAAGTCACTATCAAAAGCTTCATCATTCATATTACTGCTAAATGAAGTATTTAGAGCATTGAGTACAAAGTCTTGAAAATCTGGGTCGTCTGGGTTTTCCATTTTACAAAAAAGTACACTGATAAAAGTATCAAATAAATCTAACCCAAAATAATACACTTAGGCTCGATGCACACTTGCGTATTTGCAAGTAGCGTGCACGCCGCGGGCAAGCTGCGTGCGCTTGGCTTGTTTTTTCCGTCAATACACACTACAGCGGTTTTTCGGCGTCTTCAGTCTCTTTGCACCTCCCAAGCAGCATACAACCTCCTCACAGACAACGTGTTGCATTTGCGTTT
>NW_025777094.1:0-23617 GCF_021130785.1 Homalodisca vitripennis | reverse complement strand
GGGTTAGTTGCTTTTAACCCGGGATTAACTCGCGCAATTTAGATTGAATCTTAAACATTTTTAGTTCCTCTGGAAGAAATTCATTTTTAATTATGAATTTATGTTGACTGAGCGTTATGGAATAATGGTTTCGTTAGTAGGAGCGGCTGTGTGTGTAAAACCAACCACCACACTCGGTAGTTCGGGGAATTAAGAATGTCCCATTAGATCCTGTACTCGGCACGGTGTGGGAAACCGGTTATAGGCTAGAAAAAATTATTATTTACGTGAGTTATGAATTTTAAAATTGATTTTTCAAATTAAAAAATAATGATTTTTATATTAAATTATTTGGAAACACACAGAAAGCAGGGAAAAATTTTAATGTTACCGCCAATCAGGTAGTTAATTTTTTAGGTTAGTCAAAATTAAGGTATAAAATTGATTTCCATTTCTGGTCATATATACACTTAATACAAAAAATAGTAGTAAAACCAGCAAAATAAAGCAGCTTAATTTTATAAAGTAAATCCATTACTCTTAATATTCAATAAAATGGATTTATGTTCAATGATCATTTGACAAGTTCTCAAATTAACACCATTGTTAGATTAGTGTGCCTCCAAAATTTTATAAGAAGCACTATCATGATGGCGACCGGGAAACTTTCACTTTATGTCTGGTCTGTTCACTACTTTTATCCTTAAAAGCAAACTCTTTCCTTCATTAGTGAATCAGAAAATTTTTACATAAAGCCCTTATTTCAACAGGTGTTGAAGTGAAAAAAACTTGTTTTTATCCTTGTACTACTACGAAACATTGAGATTATTTTTATGTTGAACCATTATCAATTCATTGCTTTTATAAATAAAAAAATTACGTATATGTTACTTGTAATTTCATTGTGCTAAATCCATATTTTAAATGAGAAAATATCAGAATAAAAATATATTTGTGAGCCAAATAATTAATAACCTTATGAGATGTTAACATTTTTAGAAATGTTTTCGTTTTTTTCGTTTAAAGAGAAAAAAAAGATCGAAGAAGTCGTCGATGTTAGAAAAAACGATATTTCATTTTATCTTACCTGTCCCTAGCCCCCCGGAAATTTTTATTATTTCCAAACTGGAACAGCATATATAAAGAAATACTGTAAAAGACATCATCAAAATGGGTTTCGGCTTATATTTTTTCATGAAAACTTTTATTTCACGTGAAAAAACAAACAGAAAAGAATGACTTTATATGCGAAACCAGAAATAAATATCTATGTTGCCTTGTTGTCATTTGAAGCTTTATCTAGTTAATAGGGCGACGCTAATTTCTCCCTTTATGTGTACCAGAGGAAATTGTTAAATATTTTATTTGTGTATATGATTATCTGGTTGTCTAAACTGTCCCCACGAAAATCTCGATGAAATCAAATCAACCACTCGGTAAGTAAATTACTTACACGTGACACGCTGTTTTCGTACCTCACCCCCCTCTAAGGGAAATCCCTCTTTCGAGAATCAATCTACGGGGTTTGTTTTTCCTGGAAATGTGAAGTATTAAGACTAACACATTTTCTAAAAAGAATTATGGACATTATACCTAATGGGGCTTTATACATCTAATTTTAATCCTGTGTACATCTACCATTATTGTTATATAGCAAGAACCTTTGATAATATTGGAACGGTTCTTTAGAGAATGCCCACCTAGGATTTGAGATCACAAACATGAACAAGAAGATATAGTAAATAGCACAAATATAATTAAACACAGGCAATAACCGTTATTTACACTATCAGAGGAAATCCCAAGAGCTCTAACATTAACTCAAGTTTTCGCAAAAGTAAAGGAGCTGTGTTGAAACTATCCCGGCTATCTTCGCGGTACTACCAGAGTACTTGGCATGCAGTGGTAGTGTTGTCGTATGTTCTTTTCTAAGCGCCACCGCTAACATTGTTTGGGTACGTTTCCTCCCCCTTTTCATGTCACATGACATAACGGCGTAATATCCGTTTACCCACCAAATTGATAAGTTGTTAAACGATAAAATGCAGATATATAGAACTTATTGAAGGGAGAGATAATTTAACACACACGGTTTACGTTCTTCCTCAAAAACAAAATCAGTTTAACAATAGTATATATATTATATTATTATATATATATATATATATATTACATTAACATTGTATAAAATGGCAATAGCCTTATTTAATTTCAATATAAATCAATTGAAATCCAACAAAAAGGTTACTTGCTACCGCCGGGAGTCGAACCCGGAATTCTTCTCACTTGCCGGGTGGATGTTGCTTACCATTACACCACAGAGCGCTCACTTTTTTCCGATTCAATTATTTTGTATTTGGAGCCATATCTGTCCACATATGCGTTTAAATAAGCAAACTAATACATGATGATCGGATGACCAATATACCTGCCGTGGTCTGTGGTGTAATGGTAACACATTCACCGGCAAGTGAGATGGATCCGGGTTCCGACTCCCGGCGTAGCAAGTACTTTTTTTGATCGATCTAATGTTTATTTGAAAATTAAATAAGGCCTTATTGCCCATTTATTTACAATTTAATTTAAATAAAAGATGTTAACAATGTATTTAGTACTTCCTATCACTTATGTTTAGTTTGTCTTATTTTAAAATGCATATGTGACAGATATGGGCCAAATACAAAAATAATTGAATCGGAAAAAAGTGGAGCGCTCTTGTGTGTGTAATGGATGTGAGGCACATTTCACCCGGCAAGTGAGAGATCCGGGTTCGACTCCCGGCCGGGAGCTTAGTACTTTTTGTGATTTCAAATGTATTTATTGAAAATGAAATTAAGGCTATTGGGTCATTTATACAATTTAAAGTGTGTGTGTGTAGTAAAGTGTTGTAAAAAACAAAACACTGTTGTGAATGTTTCTTTGTGGAATTAAGGCTTTAAATTGAATGCAAATTATCTTCCAAACATAAGTATAATAAATTCCAAACAGTTATTTAGACGAAAAAATAATTTGAGCTAGATACACAAAAACGCAACTATTATAGCTCAAAATTCAATATTGGTGTGAAAATAACCATAACGGTTAAAAATATATATGTGTGAACACCAGTATATTTTAAAATATGAAGCTCAAGATAATATAACATTAATAATAATTTAGATTATATGCTAGTTTAGTTACTTATATAAAACCAATGCTAAGATTAAAATTAAGGCATTAAAATTAAGATAATGTTAATTTTGTAAATTTAAAATCGATTAAAAGAAGGTAAAACTTAATAGATTAAATTCCAACATGCCTGAGAATTTAGATGAGCCTTCTAGTTTTTCCTACATACTTTCCATAATACAAAACAGTTGACTGTTCCCATTCTTGTAATCAATAATTGGTAGGAATTATAAACTCAGAACGTAATACTTTTACAATTAATAAGGCAAAACAGAGTACATATCTACAGCGAAGCCTGGAATTGAATTTTACACAATTAACTAACTTGTGACGAACTCCCGTTTTTAATTAGGAAGTGTCTACGCCATCTTATGTTGTGTTATCTGTGGTGCAGATTGGTAAGATCTCTAACTGTTATAAATAGATACATTCAAATTATTGGTTTTCATCAAAAACCCGTTTCTTTTATTAATACGTGGTGATTGAGTAAAAGATTTAATTATAAACCAACATAAAGGACTGAATGTTTCCCATCCAAAAATTACATTACAGTAAGGTTTTTTTAGCTAGAAAAGATTCTAATTTAGTTTATTTTAAAATCTTTCTTATAATTTCCGTTAGGACGAAATGTGTTACTGAAATGGGATAGGAATTAAATATTAACCGTTCTGATTCAAAAACTTTAAAATCTGATGAGCTTTAAAAATACTGTTATTTATTAATGATGAAAACAGTAACTTAATCAATTTTTACGTTGAAATTCATTAAGAAAAAAAATTAATTAATTAAATGAACATAGATGGTTCGTAGATTTTTTCAAGACCAGTACTCTTCACTATAATAATTTTGTTAACGAATGTTTTTGGTGTATAAAAGGTTTTTAGCATCTATTAAAGTTGAACAATAGCTATAAATCAATAACCAGAGTATGAACATTGAATCTTAAATATTGGACAGACCTTTTAAATCCATCAAGGCCTTCAATCAAAACACAAACCATAAAAAATAATTCCATCAAACACATGAAAGTCTGAAGAAATATATCAGGGATAACACCCCCAAGATGGAGATACTTATCTGGGACCCATTAATCATATCAATAATAATATGAGCTATAAACCTCTATCCGAAACATTTAGAAAATCCATTACAATGACCCTACCAAATCCAACCCACCTATAATAAGATACCAGCGTATTCAATTACTATTTATTTTACTACATCTAAAGTTGCATTGCATTTTGTAAAGGGTTATATTTTTGACCGCAACTAATTATCTCCTAACTTAGATTTTTCCATTAAAATTAACTTTTTTCGGCTCAGATAAGATGTTTTAATAATGGATAGTGACTCATCACGGGAAAGGCCGGGACGTAGAGTTTTAAATAAAAACTCTCTAAACCACTTGTTTCTTTAAGTGTCCACTAACACTCTCGCTATTTTATGTAAATCTCCTGCTCCGAAAATCTTTTGGTACTTACATTGGCCATTTAAGAACAATGTTAACTTATGGGAATATAACGTCAAATAGATTGGTGTCCCATTTTCCTTTTTTTTTTTTCCTTGGAATGCAGGTTTCTAACCTTTTAAGGAAAATCCGCAACGTACACCGTTCAAGAAAGCTCTTGATCAATTGGCTGCCACTTCGGTCTTGATTGCATGCCGTTAGCTCGTGCCAAGGTGCGAGGTGTTTGTATGTTGTAGACTCGTGATTTTGAGGTAAACCCCCACAAAAATGTCACAAGCAAGTCCGTCAAGGTCTGGTGACCTTGGGGGGTATTTTTATTATTTTTTTTCACTCTATTCGGTTTATACGCCTGGTTCTTTCTCCTTTTTTTTTTTTTTTTTTTCTACTCTTTTCTCTGCATGGACTTTGTGTTCTTCTTTCAATAGCCACCCCCCCATTCACCCCTATATAACCACCCATCACTGGATGCTGCCCCCCAAACCGGGAAATGAGCCTTCCTGGACAAACATCTGACGGACCCAACACTCGCACATTGACCAAAGCAAGAAGATGTATGCGGTGTGGCACCATCGTTTTGAAAATTAAAACGTGTTCATTTCTGTCTAGACCTTCGTCTTCCTCAGTTGTGGAACGTAAGAAAAGTGTTCAGCATGTGAGTGTAACGTTCAGGAAATGGTTGACTTTCATTTCACTGAGCGCCTCCATCTTTTCCAACTTCAAAAAAATTAGTGGACCAACTAATTCCAACCTAGTGGGCCACCGCACATCCCACACAGTTACACGTTTCAGAATGGAGAGGTTTTTGGTGGAATTAATGCGAGGATTTCTCGGTTGCCGCAGTAACGTAGATTCCCTGCCGGCATTAGCTTAACTTCTCCAATTTTAAATTAAAAATGTGCTGAATCAACTCATAGTGATTTACTGTGCTGGTCATATAAGTCTGTCGAGCAACACTCTATCTGCATGTGAAGGGCGAATATCCTGTCACTGGAGCGTAATCCTCTTTCCTTTAGCCTTCTGAACAATACACATTTTCGTAGGGATGAAATTTTTTAAAATCACTCTTGCAAAATTTTCCGCACTGATTCAACGCTTTCTTTAAAACCTTAGTTCACTTCCATGTCCTTCTTGGTGAATCGACTTTGGGCTCCGAATGATGGGGCGGAGATCTCACCCGGCGTGCTTTACGGTCTTTCCTTGTGGCCAGGAGATTTTTTTTTAAAAATAATAAAAACTCCTGATACGTTCTCAGAGTTTTGAACTCCACCTGAGAATAGTAATTGCGGGGACGGTAGCGAAACACGTACCCATGGCTCGTTTCCAAGGTTGAAAATGAGTGCTCGAAAAAAAGCCGATTGGTACCCGTATGTAAAACAGACTTGCCATTTTTGCACATACGCGGTCGTATGCAACAATCATGCGATGGCTCACACAAACTATGTTCCACTGCTCCATGGCTACTAAAAATGGCATTGTTAATAGCGAGGTGGAGCCCATTCACCACAAACATCTTCCCCCCTCTCCCATCTTGGCTGAGCTTTGTACTAGCAATTCCCAAAAACGTCCGGTTCCCGGCCGGTCACCCTGTATAACGGAACTGCTTATGTTCCATATAAAAATGTTCATTCTAACCTTTTCAAGATCAAGCGGGAAAAACACTAAACATGCGGGGACGCGAAACTAAAAGTCTTCCTGCACAAAACACACATCGCCTAAAGAAGCAGTCACCATTAAAAACGTAATGTGGTTAGGTAAAAAAAAATCCCCCCCACCTGGAAAAAAAAAAACAGGAAGAAATTTCTCTCCGTTGACATGATAAAATTGCCGCGGATAGTTTATACTTCTAGCAGGCTACAGAGCGAACATGCGTAACGATTTACGAGTTCCTGTGGACGTTGGAACGAATTTTATTTTTCCTTTTCTAAAAACACTACATCCTAGAGCCCGCATAAAGACACAGTAGCTTTTTACTTCACAGAACAGATACATTTCTAATGAACGTTGTTAGAGATGACTACATGACAATAATACAGAAAAAAACGTGATTAATTCATCTCATGTTACGGTGTTAGGGATCGAAATTAGTCCTCTCTAACTGTAGCTGTCTTAATTCTTCGTTAATAAAGTTCAAAGCTCGTCTCTCGCGCTACCTCCCTCATAGCATATACTTCCCAAACTAAATTATTTAAATAAATAGACGTCCAAGAAATTCGGATCCCACACTAACAACCAGATGCTTATCAGAATGTTAAATTGGTATTTCAAATACGCAGGCTGGATTTAGTTTATGTCTGTGTACTAAGGATGTACACAGAAATAGTTAAATATATTCATCTCGTAAAATCTCGAGTGTTGTACCCTTAAGGCTTAGTTAAACTTTTCAAATTAATCACTAAGTCTAATAGCTAGGTGTTTATCGCAGTCTCTTTTACTAGATAAGGCAAAAACAAATTTTTATTCTTGCTATGTGCGGGTATATATAACTAATATACGATAACTGATCTTATTAACTTTAAGGATAAATGTTAGACAAGAAAACTCATCCCTTCTACCTCTATACTAATTGAAAACTCTAAAAATTAATCAGTTTGTCATCGCACTCCGTGTGAGATTGTAGTTCGTTGTGAGGCCAAGACAAACCTCCCACACTTATCAGAAAGTCTGGGTTGCGTTTAGAGTTGTATTTGTGCGAGCATACTTAATAATGTTTTTAAAAGATCACATAAGTATTAAAGTTTTTTATTGAAGTTATTGTTTGCAGAAATATGGTTACCACAAGTCAAACAGAATTAGAAGCAGGTCAAACAGCTTGCAAAGAGCTGTGATCCATTACGAGTAAGTTGGCAACAATGATACACGGTTAACACACTGTGACGTAACAAAACTTATCGTCAAGTACTTGACGTCAATTATATTCATTCCTTATGACTAAGATACATATCTATCATTTATTAACTAAGTAACATATCAAATATACAGCTAATCTGATACTTTTCGAAATTTTACTTGGTATTTAAATATATTTTTTTAAGTAATTCATTTTGTGGAACTGAAATGTTTTGTATCTAATTTGACTAAATAATTTAACACATTCTTTACTTGGGGCTACATGTACCATTTTTATAATAATTTATTTATTTTAAATTTGATGTGAAAATATGTTTATTAAACCGTTTAGTTAGTTAAATAAAGGTAATCACGCATTCTCTAGAAAAATAGTTTACTAAGGCAGCGGTCCACATTCCTTCTGCCGTTTAATTCCAAGCACAAATGTTTTATTATTTAAATATTTTAAAGTTAAAAAAACTATATTTGAATATTAAGTAAACTTTTCTTCGTGTATTATTAAAACATTATAATTGTGACCTTACATATTGAAAAACAAAAGCTTAAATATATACATTTTTTGACTAGATGAGATGAAAAATTTATATTTTTAGAAACTGCAAGGTATTAAAGAGTAAAAAACACATTAAATCACAAACCTTTACACGTCACGGGAAAATGTATGACACCTAAACGCACCGTACACATTGAGGAGTTTTGTTCATATCATTTTATATGAACTTTCCGTAATACCAACTAAATCCCATTGAGGGACATACGCCGTCCTCTAAACTGTCGTTCCTAGCTGCTACAGAGCGAACAAGCATGAGGGCGATGTTCATTGACGTGAAACCAAAGTTTTTCACCACTGCAAAACATACATCAATGGCTCGCCAAAAGAAGTAGCCACATAAAAATATAAATATTGATAGAATGGAAGATAATGTTAAAAAATAATATTTGACTTAATTGCATAGTTGCGTTGTAGTGCCGTCCCTGGAGCACCGACTCACCATTACCATTTGAACATTGCTTTGAAACCTAAATTAATAGACAAAATAGTGTATGTTTTATGTAGAAAAAATATCTAAAAGTTTGTATCATTTCCTGATTTTAAATGGTGCATGACAAGGGTTTTTACACGTAGTCCAAGAAGGAGTTTCTATAATGCTACCACTCCACTGTCCAACCACGGTACTCAGATCATTAAAATTTATCACTCAGTAGACTGACAAAATTTAAATTTTGTCGGCAAGGGGGATGTAAAATTTATTTTCTTTATAATCTCTATCTGACCAAAAGATGTCTCCAGTATGATGTTAAGCTGTAGGATTCAGTTTTTGAATGTTAATTTAGTGAAGCCTGCTACGTGACAAATTGGTTGAACGCACGTAATGAGTTTTGAGTTAAAAGAGTAATTTCTCCTGCTGATCTGTTTTAGCCGAGTTTTAAACAAACGATGCTTTAGTTCATGTCCAGAATTACATATTTTGGAAGCATATTTTAAAATTTAAATAAAGTAAGATTCTCACTTATTTATTTTCGATAAGGTAAAAATTTTATCACATTAAATAATTTTAAATAAATGTATTAAAATTATTGAAAAATAAAAACAGGAAGGGTCGTATAAAAATAATATAACTCCACTAAAGAAAATTGATTGTAAAGTCATTCTAGAAAATGATGGTGATAACGTAAGCTGTCACGTGTCCAAACAGTTCTAGACAGAATGCGACACTGCAGCTTCTTGCCAAGTAGACAGCGAGATAAACGTGATCATTTACAACTCCTTTCTCTACAAACTTGGTTATGAGCTCTTGAGCTTACTACGATTGTGTTGATAGGTTTACTGTCTGTATTTTTTTATAATCAACCTTGGCATTGTTTGTTTTTGCTTATTGTTTAAATGCCTTTAGCTTGTAGCTATTTAGAAAGAAATTGTGAGATCCTTTTGTAAAATTTGGATGCTTAAAAATTCAACTTGATGTTTGATATTATTAAGGACACAGAGGAGCTTCTTGACTACGCGTCTTTATTCTTTCGTTTACCATCAGTGAGATAATTCTTGATATACTGTTCACAGAGTCATGAAATTTGGTAAATGGGCTCCTCTTCTGGTACATGGAGTATACTTAGTGGTGTTGAGGTAAAATTTCTTTTGGTACGTTCCAATCCTTTAAAGAATAGATCATTCTGAATAGTAATTCCTTCACGAATAAATAAATAATATTCCATATGATTCCAATGATCCAGTGGCTAAGGAGCCACGAAAGAACTGTGATGGTGTGTACGTCCCCAAATAATGACAATCCATCAATAGGTACCAATACTATCAATGTAAAGTCATTCTAGAAAATGATGGTGATAACGTAAGCTGTCACGTGTCCAAACAGTTCTAGACAGCAATGCGACACTGCAGCTTCTTGCCAAGTACACAGCGAGATAAACGTGATCATTTACAACTCCTTTCTCTACAAACTTGGTTTATGAGCTCTTGAGCTTACTACGATTGTGTTGATAGGTTTACTGTCTGTATTTTTTATAATCAACCTTGGCATTGTTTGTTTTTGCTTATTGTTTAAATGCCTTTAGCTTGTAGCTATTTAGAAAGAAATTGTGAGATCCTTTTGTAAAATTTGGATGCTTAAAAATTCAACTTGATGTTTGATATTATTAAGGACACAGAGGAGCTTCTTGACTACGCGTCTTTATTCTTTCGTTTACCATCAGTGAGATAATTCTTGATATACTGTTCACAGAGTCATGAATATTTGGTAAATGGGCTCCTCTTCTGGTACATGGAGTATACTTAGTGTGTTGAGGTAAAATTTCTTTTGGTACGTTCCAATCCTTTAAAGAATAGATCATTCTGAATAGTAATTCCTTCACGAATAAATAAATAATATTCCATATGATTCCAATGATCCAGTGGCTAAGAGCCACGAAAGAACTGTGATGGTGTGTACGTCCCAAATAATGACAATCCATCAATGGTACCAATACTATCAATGTAAAGTCATTCTAGAAAATGATGGTGATAAACGTAAGCTGTCACGTGTCCAAACAAGTTCTAGACAGACATGCGACACTGCAGCTTTCTTGCCAAGTAGACAGCGAGATAAACGTGATCATTTACAACTCCTTTCTCTACAAACTTGGTTATGAGCTCTTGAGCTTACTACGATTGTGTTGATTAGGTTTACTGTCTGTATTTTTTATAATCAACCTTGGCATTGTTTGTTTTTGCTTATTGTTTAAATGCCTTTAGCTTGTAGCTATTTAGAAAGAAATTGTGAGATCCTTTTGTAAAATTTGGATGCTTAAAAATTCAACTTGATGTTTGATATTATTAAGGACACAGAGGAGCTTCTTGACTACGCGTCTTTATTCTTTCGTTTACCATCAGTGAGATAATTCTTGATATACTGTTCACAGAGTCATGAAATTTGGTAAATGGGCTCCTCTTCTGGTACATGGAGTATACTTAGTGGTGTTGAGGTAAAATTTCTTTTGGTACGTTCCAATCCTTTAAAGAATAGATCATTCTGAATAGTAATTCCTTCACGAAATAATAAATAATATTCCATATGATTCCAATGATCCAGTGGCTAAGAGCCACGAAAGAACTGTGATGGTGTGTACGTCCCAAATAATGACAATCCATCAATGGTACCAATACTATCAATGTAAAGTCATTCAAGAAAAATGATGGTGATAACGTAAGCTGTCACGTGTCCAAACAGTTCTAGACAGAATGCGACACTGCAGCTTCTTGCCAAGTACACAGCGAGATAAACGTGATCATTTACAACTCCTTTCTCTAACAAAACTTGGTTATGAGCTCTTGAGCTTACTACGATTGTGTTGATAGGTTTACTGTCTGTATTTTTTATAATCAACCTTGGCATTGTTTGTTTTTGCTTATTGTTTAAATGCCTTTAGCTTGTAGCTATTTAGAAAGAAATTGTGAGATCCTTTTGTAAAATTTGGATGCTTAAAAATTCAACTTGATGTTTGATATTATTAAGGACACCGAGGAGCTTCTTGACCTACGCGTCTTTATTCTTTCGTTTACCATCAGTGAGATAATTCTTGATATACTGTTTCACAGAGTCATGAAATTTGGTAAATGGGCTCCTCTTCTGGTACATGGAGTATACTTAGTGGTGTTGAGGTAAAATTTCTTTTGGTACGTTCCAATCCTTTAAAGAATAGATCATTCTGAATAGTAATTCCTTCACGAATAATAAATAATATTCCATATGATTCCAATGATCCAGTGGCTAAGAGCCACGAAAGAACTGTGATGGTGTGTACGTCCCAAATAATGACAATCCATCAATGGTACCAATACTATCAATGTATTTGGTGTATAATTATTATATATCGAATTCAGTAAGCTTGGATTAAAATGAAGATTTGAAATGAGTTTAGAGTGTCCACAATATACGGGTAAATATAAGGAAATAAATATTTCAGTACAGATTAAAAACCTTTAATATTAAGGTCAGCTTTCAAGACCACTTTATACAACACCTCAAGACAAATTATATAGTCATTTGTTATATCAAACCGAGCAACGTCGAAATCATACTTCTTTCTTTAGCTTAATAGTATAAAACTCGCTTAAATTTATTAAAAGCTACATTTTACTGATAACAGTGTCATTTTGCATTGATTTTGAGAACATATTTATATACAGTGTAATACTTTGTAAATGAAATATACAGTACACAAAAATATTGCCATAAGCTAAATAGTTTATTATAGAAGAAACTTTAATTACGTAACAATTAATTCGTTGTTATCTCCAAAACAATATCAGTCACTAGTTCTGTTAACAATGGCAATTACAAATTACTTCACCCCGACATTACATTAATTGAGAGCAGTAAGTTTTTTGCTGGGAGAGTGTGGGAAGTGACGAACCACAGGCAAAACAGAGTAACATTTGTCACAGTAACATTGTCAAGACAGTGAGAGGCGGTGATGGATGGAAACTTAACACACCCAAGACTGTGAAGCTAGCTCAGTTTCTCTGTCTAATGTTACCAACAACTAATCACCTTTTAGAGAGTATCCCATTAGGCGTTGGGAAGAATAAATGACCGGATTGTTTAATCTTCATTGCAGTGCTTGTTCCATTTATTATGGAATGTAGGTCCTTAGAGTTATATGTAACAGTGAAATATATATTTTATATAATTCATTTAATTATTTATGTAGCTATAAATTTAAATAAAATGCTCATATATATCAACTAATAATAATGGCAATCAACTAAAATGAAGATTGGTGGTATGAGGGTTTGATTGGTGTAAAATATAAGCTGGGCTGGGTTTCTTTCTTCGACAACGCAGGAGGCAGGTGTGGAAAAATGTAATAAAAACTGGAGTGAAAATATAACTAAACTATTTGTTTATAATCAAACAATTGTAACAATAACCAATTAGTTTTAATGAATGGTAAGCGAATTATCCGATATTAGGTTTTATGAAATCGGACATGGATAGTATTTAATTATATAAATACTTTTAATGGTTTCATTAACCTGAAGCAATATTATAACCTGATCTTAATAAATAATTTGAATGAAGTAAAATTTTATTATTTTTCTAATAAGTGCAAGAAATAAATAAATATCATTGAAGGTAGTAAATATTAACCAAGCTGTTAATTAAATGAATTAGGAGAAACGATGAAAATGTTTAAATTGTTGTTTAATGGGTTAAATTTTATTTCAAACTCATTCATAGTCCTTAAAATATTTATTATTTTCTTACCGGAATAAATTATATGTTCAAGTTAAATAATTACGTAGTTTTTATAAAATTGTATTAGTTAATATTTCTGAATATATATATTAACTAATATATATATAATACATTTATACATACTGTGTAACTGTATTTTTAAATCAGTTATAATAGTGCAGTTCTTTATTACATATTTATATTATGAATACCCCATTGTATAAAAAATATGACTATTTTTCTACTAATTTATATTTCTGTTGTGTAAAACTTCATAATATTAAAAATTACTGTGATTTTCTTAGTAAACTTTTTTCAATTTAATTTTTAAAACTGCTTAAAATGAAATGCACTATAAGTTTTTAAAGTTACTTTTTTCCTACTTAAAGGCTTGAAAAAAATAACACAATTTTGGATATTTGGCATCGCTATATGTTACAAAATTATATAAATCTACGATTCATAAGTTAAATTGGCCTTACTCGTGGGTTGTAAAATAATTACATCATAATGATGTACTTAAACTGACAACGACAATAAATTGAACTCAAAAATATGTATCAAACCTGACAACTTGTATTACAGTTATAGAAAATGAGCCCAGGATTAGAGCGCCAATTCTTTACACTTTTTATTAGTGAAAGTACTATCACTAACGAGAAAATCAATGGTTGCTGTGGTATCGTTGCTGTGGATTATCTGAAACAATATTCAGAAAATGAATTTGAAATGAAATTAAATGAAAATTCGTTTTATTTAAACAGGCAAAGTTAGGGCCAAATGGCCCTTTTTTACACTTAACCTGTCTGAACAATAATTATTAACAAATTTTAACCACATTAATATTAACACTAATCTACATTACTAAATACATTAAACTAAAACATTAATCTAAACACTAAAAAAATTATAAATACGTTACTTCTAAAAAAATAAATAAAAATATAGTTATACAATCATAGCACAAAATAATATTACAACTTCCATTTTTAATAAGAACAAAAAACTATAATTAATACCTAATAACAATAATTTATAAATATATGATAAGAATATTTTAGAAATAAATAATATATATGGTGTTTTTATCTCACTCACACTCCTTACTTACAATGCCAGCACCACAACCCATAGACCCCTAGGACGGACCCGCCCCGACCAACCGTTCATGGTACAAACGTCTCAGTTGCCGCCACAAACCACCGATCTCCCTCAATGGAAGTGATTTCTGGGGGGAGGGAGTTCCACAGACGACAACCCATCGCTTGAAAAGATCTATCAAATACTACAGTCCTGTGTTGAGGCATTCTTAAGGTACGAGAACAAGAGCGAGTGCTTCTTACACTATCATAAGATATAAATTGGAAATAGTTTTGAAAAATATTTTGGAAAACCAGATTGTAAAATTGAATGAACTAAATTTAGTACTTAGTTAGTATTTAGTATTTAGGAAGGAGAATGGTAGAATCAGCGCCTTATCGTTTCACAGCCCTATCACCCCTTTGTTTTGGCCCTAGAACCTCAATGTCTTGGTGTGTCTAACGTATTAGCTATGGGACTGTATAAAATCTACACTATTTTTAGGCCTGGTTTTAACTACCTAATCCAATTGCTCGCTGTACATTCTATAAAATGTAAAAAATCCACTCCGTTGCCTTTTACATATTCTTACGAGAGCATTTACTCCAATAAAAATATTAACAGTGCAAAAGCAACACTTGTTAGTATTGGTATACAATTATTTTTTTGAGTGAGGGTACGCAAAGCATATTACTCAGAGCACTGAAATTATGTGTGCTGTATGATCACATCATTTCACGGTATTTTTTTTTAATTTGGTACTTTTTTGAGACCCGCTAATTAATATACAAATTATTGCATGAAATATTCACTTCCATGCATCGCGTTTGGTAATTGTTGGTGTTCCCCGTGAAATGTAGCCAAAATCTAGTAAAATCTTAAACTACCGATATCCCGAAAAACTGCCTCTCTATGCAATTTTAAATGAAACTTCAATTTCTATAAAGGCACCACACGAGTAATGATTAATTGTGTATGTCCCTCTTTGAGATTCGTGATCGAACTTACGTGTAGCCAAAAAACCGCAACAGAACATTTCTGAGAATGAATTTTAAATACATTTTTAATTATTTTTTAATAAATTTAATTTTGTTCAAGCCTATACACAATACAGGTTTTAAAATAATCTATGTACCTTCAGGTGAATTGGTTAATGACCTGATATTCTTGAGAATATCGTAAAGTAAAACCCCACTCATCTCTGTACAAAGGACTTCGTTTTATCTCCTACTGCTATTGTACAAATATATATTGCGAAAAACATTCCACTCGGGACGTTATATATGACAGTATTTTACTAGAATAAAATTTAAAAAACATTCATGTCTAATTTGAGATATTAGGTAAGTAATTGATTGTTCGCCCGAATTATGAGAAAATTCCTTGACTAAAATTATTTCCAGATGTAAATTGTGGTAAATTCGTATTGATTGTAAATTATTTCGTATTGATTGTAAATTATTTCCAAACCTACGCAGGCTACAGTTTTGGGCAAAACCTTTGGGAATATTCTAAATGTGTTTTATGCAGTATCAGTGCCAACCTTGATAATATTTTATGCTGTTGGGTAGTAACTGAAAACATTAATAAGTTTACCTGAGAAACATGAGGAGAACATTAAGGATCCTTTAGTATGTTCTCTTAGTCATACAAGGTTTTTAATGATACAAATATCTGAAAGCGATGCTTTAACATAATTTTTTTCTTATCGTTGATTTTGCTTTTATTCTTTGAACAAGTTCGGGTTTTTATTGTCAGTGTCATATAGAAACAAAAATAATAGAAACCATAAATCCCTTTTATTGATGCTAAATAAAAGGGATATACTTTTTTATACAAATATTTACAAAATTACATGACATAGATTATAGCAGTTACTCGTAGCTTTGCACTTACCTTTCAACAGCAAATGCCATTGAATTCTTAATGAAAGCATTTTTTAATGGAGCCCAAGAAGATTTTAAACTTAGTTAGGCATATTATGTACGCACTATTTCAATATCCCGTGGTTAAGAGATTAAAAACCTTAATAAAATATTGACTGGTTGTCTTATAAATCTCGAAATCCTAATTTTGGTCAAAAATCTGTATTTTTATATCTAAGATATTTCAAGTGCCGCGATTTGGTTTAAAAATAATACACAAAAAAACCCAAGTTTGATTAAAAAGTGAATAACCATCAGTTCTCTCAATTTGATTTTTGTCTAGGATTTTTCAAGTCCCAAAGTGCTAGTTTGCTTTGTCACTAAAAAGAAAATATGTAAATTACGTACAACTGAAAAGTTACTTCCTTCCAAGAGAGTCAATAGGCAAATTACGATTGATTATACTTACTTTCGCTCTAATTTAATTACGGCTTTCACAGTTGAGTTTATATTGTTGCACTGACCAAGCTTTGAGCCAATGTTAGATAACAAAGCTTTTAACTGCGGGGCTGCAATGTTTTTAGCAATAAGTAATATTGATTTTTTACCGTGATCAAGAAAAATATGTGAATACGTAATCTTAAATGACTACTTAGTTAAACTCCATCTACTTCGCGTGTATTATGCTTATGATATTAATGGATGAGTGCCTATTCCTTTATCCCTTTCCTTTTCTGTTTACAACAATGAAACTGTCAGCGGTGACAACCAGTTTCCAAAACCCTTTGTATAAACAATTCTCAGCTTTTTCCATCAAGCTGGTTTCAATACACTGTTTCAGTATTAATTTTCAATGGTTTTTAATGATTTAATCGTCGTTGGTACAATCTAAAATAAGAGTTTGAAAATATTTTGCAATATGAATAGCACTAATGATCAACAAGCACTGTATATTTATTCAATATTTTCTTAAATGTCTTGAAAAGAAATGTTTTTCTCACTTTTTTGAGTTTAAGCTGGAGTTATCAATATATGCCTAGAGTGAGTGAAGTTACGATTACGTGTTTTAAATATTATCATAATTTTCCATCATGTATATGCTGTGAGACACTATTCCAAAGTTTCTTATCTTTGACATTTTACAAATTATTTAAAACCAACAATAAGCCAAATGGACCAGCCGTGCTCAAGTTTTAGCGAAAGTATCAAACGTCATTTAATTTTTATATATTAGGTATATTGTTATAAGACCAATATTGGAAACACATTTATGCATTTGAAATACATACAGTCAGATTAAAAAAAGGAAGTAAAAACTAAAATTTCCAACATATAAATATCTGTACCGGATTGTATTATCTCTATATCATATTAAAGTTTCTGCCTTAAGTAAGTTCTATGTTTTATAGTATTTTCCAGACTTCTGCTCTGTGTTGCAAAAAAACTCCTTGCATTAGGTTTTCTTGTATATCTGTGATAGACGGTATAAGCGATGAATTGCTATTTTGGTGTCTCTCCATCGTTTAAAGTACGACAATGATTGAAATTATGATGCAACAAAAAGAAATAAATGCAATAATCCGTACACTTGTGTTCTAGTTCTATTTCACTTTCATTACATAAAGAATATGTATATAGTTCGTAAAAAAGTTGTCTCAAATGCATATTCAAAACACAAACTGAATTATTATATCAGTATAATATTGGTCGATATAAAACTGGTATACCATTGAAAATTAAAAATGTTTTATCTACTATTTGTGCAATCAGTAAGACTTAAAAACCAAAACCGATAGAATGAACCTAACTAAATTCAATTAGTACATGATAATCTTGGATAGTACAGATCTAATTTTTAAATTGAGTTCATCTGATTAGAAAGCACAAATTCTAGTTGATTTTTTATTATTTAATTTTTACTTTATCCATTGTAATAGAATGAAGTTCGCTATTAAAATTTAACTTAAGCTTTTAGTGTAAATATACGTACTGAGATACGTATATATGTATCACACTATTGTTTTGCTCATTCTAATAAGTAATTCAAAAAATTGTTAACTCCATTTCAGTCTAAAAGGTTTGCTATCTTTAAGTGTAATTTTCTAAACACTATTTTCAAATTAAATACAATTTACGCTTCCAAGAATTATGTATGTTTAAATAAGACTCAGCTATTTTCTTCAAATTAGTTTTCTACATAATACATTTCCGATAGGTTAACAGTATTTAATTCTTATATCATTGCTAAAAAAATATAACTATTTTAATTATGAAATTTAGTAGAATGCAAATCAGTATCAACTATATCTTCATAAATAGAAAGGTTTTGTTTGTTTCCTCAAAATAGGGAATGCATGTTTTTCGTAAACGTCCAGTCTACAGTACTATGGTGAGAAATTAACCCAAACAATATAGAAGTGCCAGACAGATATACGAATACACTGCCACTGCATGCCAAGTAGAACGGAAGGTAGCTGAGATAATTCACAGTTATTTTCTTCAGAAATTTGGTTATGTTAAGAGCTCTTGGATTTACTTTGATTCTGGGGATACACTTATTGTATGAATTGTTTGAGAATTACTCTTGCAAACTCTTTGCTTATTGCTTCGGGTGTTTGCAATAATCATATTATAAGGAAATTGTAAGTTATCATTGTATAACTTAGCTTAAGTAAATACCGTACATTATTTTCATATATTTTTGTTAGTATAAAAGTACAATGCCGGAAGAAATTTGCAAAGCTTGTGAATTTAAATTTTTCGTTTAATTAATTTATTGAACAAATAATTCTTGCCCAACTAAACATATTGATCAGGCTTTAACAGTTTCCAAATAACTCTAATGCTACCAATACACGGATTTACATAATTATCGAATGAGGCCCGGAATTGTCTCGATTTAAAAATTTATAACAGTAAATAATCTGTGGTAGTATTCAAACGACACCGCTAAGAGTAAAAAAAGGTTGAATTGTGAACAGGTTTTAATGATTCCGAATTAGGGTAAATACTGAACAACCCTGGGAATGAATGTGAAAAACGGACCAGTTTTATAAAAGCACTCTTGATATCAACGTCACACACAATTTTTTAAGCACAATTTCTCTTACATTTCAATTATTAAAGAATAATCCCAAAACGTTGAATGAAGAACGAATGCTCCTTAATAATGTATACCAAGAATAATCAGGGATGGGTTAATTCGTTTAAACAAATTACGTATATCGATTAAGTATGGAAGATTGCAATGTTTATAAGATCTCAAGTAACGTAGACTGATGAATGGTTTTTGAACTATTCTGAACCTACCCTGAAATTAAAAATATATAATAACTGTCCTGGACTTCAATTTATTCATAGGATGATAAAACCTTTGGTTTCAAAAGTCCCTGTCTAAATAACAAGTAATACTTTAAAAGTGTTGTTTCAGTAATTATTTGTTGTATTCATATGTAGGTGGCTACAAAAGTTTCATAGGTCCCACATGGTTCTGAATCCTGAATGAGCCGCAAACAATCACGAATGTCTGAATCGTTGTAAAAAGAACGTATGTAAATAACTTTTGAATACGTTTCTGGAATTAAATAATTTTGATATGTTTTCTAGCAACTAGGAGAAATGAAAAATTTTATGAACTTTTCTTAATGTTACCCTAAATACTAAAACAGATATTAATGTCTATATTTAAAATTCTATAATATTAACCGATACAAATTTATACTGTTCTCTCTAAAACATACAGTATTTATAATCATGAGTGGAGGATATTAATATCAAAGTTTTAAGCCTTAATTGCAAAAATTTTAAATCACTCAGTTATAATTCTTGTCTCACAGAACTTTGAATACTTAGTAAATTTTCCAACTATAATAACTGACAATACTGAGAGTGCTTTTGACAATGTTTTTATTATTTTAAATCCTAATGTTATGCAAATAATTGGCTTAAACACAACAAATCTCTAATCATGATACTCAGTTATTAACGTTAAAATACTCAGTAAAAGGATGAGAAATAAAATATTCACCAAAAACAGTAAAAAGTTTTTTTCCATCTAAATCTGAAAAAAACATTTCCAAAATATGCTGAGCCAAGAGAGTTATGAGGAAGTTTTTATGCACCATTAGATATTTAATATTTATATATATTTATAATACATATATTTAATAAAATTTATTTATATTTTATGCACATTTAATATTTATAATAACACATTTGTGTACTAGTTCAATATGTGTTTCCTAATGATAGAATGTTGAGGCGCTGATAATAAACATTCCTTGGAATAATTTTAAATTAGAGTTAGAGTTGGGAGAGAATGCCAAAACAAATTTAGGCACAATACAATTACCTCAAGAAATGAATGCAGCAGTAAAAGAAAATAACTCTAAAGCAAATCAAGGTAATACGGATAATACAAATTTAAGCTCCAGATAGTTTTGTTTAACAACCGGAGTTTGATTGATACAAATATAAAAACAATACAATGTTTAGGAGCCTAGGTTAGATAGATATAAATAAAATCATTTTTTAAGGTGCTATTTTTAGTTAAACAACGATGAATAAAGATCTCAGTAGGCTGCTGATTTATAAACTGAACTCCTTCTTTTACAGCACCTCATTCTTTATGTTCAACCATAAGCAACAACTCTAATGATTTTATGTTGATGTAGTTGATTCTGTTGAATGATTCTAAAGTCATTCGAAAATTAAAATACCTTATATATTACCAAATTTTATAATAAATAACGAACAAATCAAAATTTCGATGTGAACCAATCAGTCAGACAGATATTAGCAAAATAATTTCCAAATTTCACAAAAAATCTCAACTGGCTTCGATGATGTACTTCTAATCAGTTATTCCTGGAGTACACTTAAAGAACAAACTTGCGCACTTAGTAAATTGAGCTTTAATATCCGGCAGATTCCCAGAAAAATTTTAAATTACTTAAAAATGAAAGTTGTGCATAATATAGGAAATCAATTAACATCTATCTAAATATCGCCTGGTAACATTTTTTTTAACCTGTAACGTCTAAAATGTATTAAAAAGTAATGTGTATTTAATTTTATTAAACTAATTAGGCCTATATGGCACTGAAAATTGAAGTATTTTGACAGTGTATCCCATGATTAAGTTATTAGAAAAACTCAAAGAACAAGTGATTATCGGAATTCTGCTAAGTAATTTAAATCACATCTAACCAATAGAAAACAGTTTGGAAGAAATTATGTATATAAATAATTTTTACCAACTAATGTTCAAGAAAATCACAGTTTATAACAATTAAACATAGAGTACATCAAGATTCCATTTTGGATCTCCCATTAGCTCTTGTTACTCAAATAAATACTATTATTTATGACATAACAAAAAACGCCATTTAAATCTATGATGCAAATCTTCTTGTTAGAGGAAAAGCTAATAATGAGAGTGAAACATCTGTCATTGATATTGTTACTGGCATTATGGCGTTTCCTCAGCTCACAAACAATTTTTATGTCTTTCTAAAACTAATTTAACTCCCTTCAATTTAATACCTAATTAACGCTTGATCATGGTTATAGACATATTTTAGAACACCAAATTATGACATTGAACTTTACCAGTTATCAAAATTTGGTGAGATTTTGTAATAAAAACTGTATAATTTTTTGTATCTAAAATACTTTCATAACTAAAAAGGGCAATAAATATGCACAATCATTACATAATAATTCATTCTTTTCTACACACACACACACACACACACACACACACACACACACACACACACAC
This sequence comes from Homalodisca vitripennis, assembly GCF_021130785.1. Classification (NCBI taxonomy): domain Eukaryota; kingdom Metazoa; phylum Arthropoda; class Insecta; order Hemiptera; family Cicadellidae; genus Homalodisca; species Homalodisca vitripennis. The sequence goes on along the minus strand of NW_025777094.1, from coordinate 1,696 downwards.
ACACACACACAACACACACACACACACACACACACGCATGTGTGTGTTTTTCTTAATTATATATATATATATATCTATATAATAAAAACATATATATGCATAACTATTACAGGTAACAATAGCAATGTGCTAAATTACTTTACGCCAACATGAAGTCAGAAGAGAGAACCACACACATATAGTAACATTTGTCACAGTAACATTGTCAGGAAAGTGAGAGGCGGCGATGGATGAACACTTAACACACTTGACACTGTCCAAATAGCAATTTTTCTCTGTCTAATGTAACCAACAACTAATCACCTGTTGGAGAGTATCTCATTAGGCGTAGGGAGAAATTAATGATCGGATGGTTAATCTTCATGGAAAGGCTTGTTGTATATTTTAAAAGTAAGGTACATTTGATGATAACCCAATCAGGACACTTTATCTATCAGTCTGTGGCCAAGCAGGATAAATCTTTGGTGACAAATATTTGTTAACGTCATCAGATTTTTTTAATTTTTATAGTTCCATTCGACAAGAGCTCATACTAAAGATACAACCAAGGTCACAGTTACATAGTCAATCACTATAAGGCACAAAGCAGGCACACAAAATGGAAACCTTTGTACATAGAAAGAAATGTTTATAGTATGTATTAAATTATGTACAATATGTTTTAATTCAGTTTTATATTTGCACCTCTTAGGTAAAAAAGGTAAGAAATCTAGATTGTAGTATAATCTAGTATAATCTACATAGGATGAGGGGGGAGCGAGAGGGTGTGAGATAAAGAGAGAGAGAGGGAGAGAGAGAGAGAGAGAGAGAGAGAGAGAGAGAGAGAGAGAGAGAGAAAGAGAGAGAATAACACAAAAGATTTAAACTACTATACTATACGTGCAAAGAAGTCTTATATACAATAACAAATGCAACATTCAACAAATTTATAAGTTCAAAAATTTCAAAGGTTAAACAATCAGGTTTAAAAGAAATTTATCATCCTAGGTATCTTTGTATGATTCTCAAAAACCAGTTAACAGATAACAGCAATTTTTTGAATAATAATCTGGATTCATATTATGTATTGATACTAAATAAATGTTAAGGAATGTTGTAGCAATGTCTCGTGAAAATCTATTTGTTAATACAACGTTCATTACCTATTCACAATTTCTAACACAAAATAACAATGTTTTAAATCCAATAATACATTTATATACTATTTATATAAAACTCTAATGTCCTTCATATTTCAGGGGTTAATAATGGGAGAAAATTCAGCAGAAATATGGTAGTTTACAAATTTGCTTTTTTCTGATTGGTTCCATTTCCACCATATTCCAATAAATACGTTTTATATTTACGTATATTTGTATACGTATTAGAGACTATTGTGTGCTACGTGGGTAATGTTTGATTTAAGTTAAAATATTAAGGTTCATGACTTATTATTGCTATACGGAGTAGTGTTCTGTTAAATGAATATAAATAGCTCTTATACTAGTTTTGCACTCCTTTTTATATGCAAAGGTATTGCAATGTCTTTACATTTTAAATTTACATAAATTGGTCCTAATTTAAATACGTAGTTACGTACTGTTTCCTTTGTTTAAATTTTGTTATTAACGACAGGTGGTTACATTTGATGTCACAGTATGTTATTGAATATATAACACCACGGTTATGCGGAATTGAAATGTATTCTATTGTTTAG
>NW_025777093.1:0-177157 GCF_021130785.1 Homalodisca vitripennis | reverse complement strand
ACGTTTATAGTTTTTGTTATGAATCCAAATAATTACGCCACATGAGAACAAAGTATATACCTTTATCCATGTGATTTTGTATTGACGTCAAGTAAATTATAATAATCCGTTATAAAAATTAGTCATAATCACAAATTTTATCCAACTGTCTCTCGTATTTTTCTATTTGAAAGAATTTATTTTTTTATTATCATTATATGTGCATATATTTTATAATGAGCAATAAAGTTAAAAATGTCTGCATTTAACCTTGTGACCTAAAACTATTCTTGGTGGTATTTATTGGATTGCGATTTATTACTAACCAATAAAGCTCTGCTCGGGCAATTTAAGACGTTTGTAGCGCTCCCTCAGGCTCAGATAAATTGACAAAAAGTTTGTTCACAGAAGAACAGTTCTTTCTCAGTTTAATGGTTTTGGAAGCGCTCCAGCACCATTGTTAACTCTCGTAGCGTTTAGAGAAGTCGATTTAGGATTAGGTAGATTAATAATTTTATTGTTTTTTAATAAAACGTCGGTTAAAACAAGAACTGTGTTAAATAAATAATTCAGCCTAATATCTGAATGACGTTGTTGTGTTATTTAAATATCAAATTTACGATGCGATACAGTGCCACAGTGTTCCCACCAGTTACTAACAACTGCTACGTAATCCAGTCCCTTCTGGATAAACACGCAGACAACCTTCCCATAACAGGGGTCGCTACGTCAACACCCTACGTTCTCAGGATATTTTCCATCAGTCTCTAAAGACAGTCTCAGTCAGTGTAGCAACTGAATCGATCTACATATTTAAATATATGATTACTGTTGCTGAAGATCATCACTTTCTTGAACTAAGAATGTCCGAGAAATATAATTTAGAATTGTATTAAATGCCAATTTCATAGAAACTAACCGAGCTCAGACCTCCGAAACAACAGACTTGGCTGAACGTTAAAGAAAGCTTCCCCCTATAGTTGATGAACGAAATCTGATTTAGGCCTGTCTGTAGTCGCAATAAGTGTCAAACGAGTTAACCTAGAGAATAAAGCTTAGTATGAAACTTTAAGTCCACTACTTATACAATGGTATTACAAATGGTAAATAGAGTGAAAACTAATTTGCAACATTTCAAAATGACTTATCGCCATATATAATACAGTTAATTTATTGGATTAGTTTATTTTTGTATTCATATTGAACATTTTAGCTTAATCTGCTTAATTCTTGTGAGTTTTTATTAGAGTTTAGACGGTAAAGTGTTTTTAACTCGGATGGTTTAATTTATATTGTATGATGCTTAGACCATAGATCTCATTTAAAAATATGTAGATAATTCATATGCGTCATGTAATTAAAATTCTTTTACTTTTTTGGGTAGGGTACGATAAGCGGGCCCAGTTTTTTTATATCGAAATTGGTAAACGATATTACTTAAATCATAACCATCGATAAAATTAATCGATACTGATTAATTATTTTGGAACTATTAACAAATAATCTATATCAACGGCTGTAAACACTCTAAAATAATACACGTAGGATAATATTACAATTGTACATAAGTAATTCTGATTATTAAAAATGGCAGTCAATCTTAGAAAACTACCCGACGTTGCTTTTTCGTGGCTTCAACATGTTTGGACTTGTACCGAAAAACACATGTGAAATTTGTGGGAAAGAAACAATTGTAACTGTGAGAGGAGTGAATATGGTTGTCTTCAGTTTTCCTAATTTTGGTTATAATAATTTGTTTGATCACTGTAAATATTAAATTCATATTTTAATTTAAACATATGATTGTTATTGAGGACTATAGGTACTTTTATATCGATTGATAGTCTAGGATTTGAGATGCGAATATTATGTATCGATGACTATATACTTCGATATAAAAACTGGGTCCGCTTATCGTACCCTAGCCATTTTTTTGTTCGGTTAATAAGGATAAACATATTTTAATCATTTGAAACTATACTTCTAAAGATCTGGAGTCTTCAAATTTGGAACAGAGCTCAGAACTAGATGCGATAATACGTAGTTTACTACTTTACACAGTAAACAGTTATTTTGGGCAGTGCTCTCAAAACAGAAGTATTACCTTTTGACCTTCGTTTGTACCGACTTGTGCAAGGATGTACAAGGAAACTTTGTTTTATTTCACTGTATATATATATATATATATATATATATATTGTGAAATATACAGTAAAGCCCTAAAAGGGTATTATCGCCTACGAAGTTTAATTTCCTAAGCGCTGTTTCTGTTTACGAAAGCGGATCTTTGTCTTTGTACGTGTGTCCGCCTATATACGCGATACCTTTCGAATGTGTTAACTTTGAGAGTAAATATTCAGTTTAAAACGTCACTTCTAGTACGTACGTATATATCGAAATTGAAAATGTTAAGCATCGGTCTATAGGGTGTCGGAGTATGGTTCAATGTGGGGCCAGCTCGAAGACTCCTACGCTGGCCCACAGTATTTTAACCGTGTGTTTAACCTTGTGTAGGTTAAGGAAATAAAATACTAATTACAATTACATTTTACTGTACTAAGAATATTTGTTTCCTATCACAGTATATAAAATCATTTATCCATTTTTTTCTGAACAATTTCAATGAGGACCATTCTAATTTAACAAATATTTATTAAATTACTGTACGACTGACTTAGGGTCCCGCTATGCAGGAAAACGGAATAATGAGTGTTAGACTCGCATTATAAACAAGTGAGTGTTACTTATTTCTTAATTCTACTTCTTCTCTGAGTGATAAGTACAGTTTCTAAAAGTAATGGATATACGAGTGATATCTTAGGTTCCTTAGTAGAATATTAGGTTCCTCGATTCCTGGGATTCATGACGCTCCAGTGGCGTATATTATTTTAACGCAGTATAAAACAAAAAAACACACTTCTAATCTAACACTAGCTGCGGTCAAATTTCACAGAATTTTTAATTTTTAATTTCGATGGAGTTTGTATGGCATTGAAAAGGTATATTAACTAGGCTATTCGTGAATAAATGAAGAAAATATCTTAATTTACATCTGGTTTCTAAAATTTTATTGCAATACAAAATTAGTTTGTTTTCACCATTACATATTAGAAAGGATAATAAATATGTTAGTGAATGTTGTTTACTAATTGTGAAAGAAATCCTAGAAACATTGTATTCATAATATTCTTTTTAGAAATTTAGTTTCATTAATTATCGTCCACTCAAGAAGTTCTTCAACAATGATTACCCCAAAACGTTAATTGACCAGATACTTTCGAAGGAATCTTTTACACATTAAAACTGTTTTTGCTATCAAAAATGTCTTGAATTTGGGAAAGAAATCAAGAGCTTGACACAATTTAATGGTAATGGTATCATAAAACCATTAAAAGTTAAGACTTTTAAGTAACGACTTTTGTCTGCAAATGACAAGAAGGAAAGAAAGCGATCTCAGGATATTGATTTTAAACGCCATCTAATCTACATCACGTCGATTTGCATGGCTAATATTGGCTTACATCAATTACCTTAGTCCCACAAAATATCACAGCTAAGGGCATAGCAGAATATTTCTCACCGAAAAGAATTAACTCTTAACTTTCCTCCGTGTTGGATAGGCCTCACTTTAGAGTTCAAGTAAATAAGTGGCTCCTTTTTACCAAATCAAATCAGATGTTTCTTGCCGGAAAATTCTACAACACATGGCAAAGTCAACTTTTTACTTTCTAGAATTTTGCTATACAGCCCACAATAGATCTCATTCAAACATACAATTTACAATTCTACATACAGCCATTCATTCGCCAATGATTCCAACTTCCACCGACGGATTCAGTCAGTCTTTTTTATTGGTGGTCTCCCAATCATATGCTAAAAAGTCGTCTACATTATAAAATGCTAGTGACACTAAAAAAGCGTTTCGAACGAGTTTTTAACACCTTTGGCGTTGGAGCGTTTTTTTCTTTAATTTGGTAATTTGTTGATGAAATGCCCTGTGAGGGCAACGCGTTCATAAACCACCGTTCTGTGTCTACCAGTTCGTTAGTTATCTACCTCTAGTCTCATACGCATGTACGTCTTGGCCATTCGTCATGGTACATTTAGACATACAAAACAGAGTTCTTTTCCAAGATGTAGAGACTGGGCAGCTTGAACAGTTGTAAATTTTTAAGACTTCCATGCACGACTCTCTAAATTTCAACAGAGCGATAATGAGGATCGCTTGTTTTTGCTGCTTGAACACTCTCATAAATTGATTGTTTGCACAAGCTCCCCACAACACCAACTCGTAAGTGAGATGGGGGTAAATCAAGCCATAATACGCCATCATCATAACCTGAATAGGGCAGTATTTGGCTAGAGACCTCTAAACATAAATGCCTGAGGGCAATTTGGAACAAACGTGATCGATGTGATTATTCCAATTCAACCCTCGATCTAGGTATATTCTTCCAGCACTGTGTCAGCCAACATAACAACTGGCTCGTCATGTCTGTCTACTGATCGCAAAGTAAGATTTAGAAAATTAGATGTTGCAGAATTTGTCTTAAAATGGAGGCTGTTGAAATGCTGGGCGCAGTTGTTGATCTCAAAAAGATCTGCTGTTCCAGAATAAATTTTGATTTGCTAATGAAACAGAGAGTCGTGTCATCAGCATACTGCACAAGTTTTCCGTGCAGAAGTGATGAACCTACGTCATTGACGTAGATCAGGAAGAGAATTGGACTGAGAATTGAGCCCTGTTGGACACCATAGCTCAGGTGAACTGGTTCAGATAATTTGTTTGAGATCTGGGCAATTTGCGTTCTGTGGCTTAAAAATGACCTGAGCCTCTGGAGAGGCACTCCTCGTACGCCATGAGATTCAAGTTTGTCAAGAATTTCTAACATTGCCAACGCAGTCGAATGCTTACATGAGAATGATACATTTAAATTAAGGGAAAGTACTATTAGTCCTCTAACATCTTACCCAACTGCTACTACCACACTCTAGTTGTGGTATTATCTCCACAGGACCTTTTATGTATTGGCAGTGTGAGGGGAGAGCATTACGTGAATTAAAGGTCAGATCCATTATACAACCTGGTACAGCTTACTAAGAGAACACTTATGCAGGAACAAAATAGGATAACAATACCTTGTTTTAGGGAATAATAGAATATTGTGTATTATTTTGAATACCAAATTCACTATTGGCTGAGCGTCTGCTTAAGCAAACCACCCAAGGACTTGTATTCTTTCATTTTTGTCTGTCTGCACGGTATCTCGAGAACATATGGACCTATAGACTTTTTTGCACCAAGATTTATTTATATATATAGAATATATCGTGTTTTATTACTTCTTACTCCATGGGGTTTTACTAAGTATCAGTGAACATGTTTAAACTGGTCTACGGATGACCAAGATGGTAACTAGAAAAATGGATGATAAATACATTGTAAGCAAACTGAGTACAGGCCCATGATATTTTAACATTTTTGACATTGGAACAAATGTACCCTAACATCCCTCTAGACATATAAAAAATTCCATCGAAAAAGCCTAATTTATTTTTGGACAAGATAGAGTTCAATAATAGTGCATTTCCATTAATGAGTTATGGCTGAGCATGATCGAAGCCTATTAATAAATAGCTAGTAGACCTTTACGTGCAACAACGGTGAAGTCTGTTAAACGACACGTGGTGTAACCTGTTAATATTTATATAGAGCTTGTCCTGTATATTTTAAATCTTGTGCTGATAGTAGTAAGCCAGTTCTGAACTACACATAGCTTAGACTATATTAGGATTGCAAGTTTGATAAAATTGAAGAGCATAGTTAAGAAAATTGTTTCAACTATAACTTGATTAATGGGAGTAGCAGCGTCTCCATAGACAATTTCTAGCGCCGTCAACGCGGAGGGTGACATATTTAGTAATATTGCATAACTCTTCCTTATTTACTATCAAGAGGGAAATGTTTGAATTCGTTAATACTGAAATTAAGATGTAGAAGGAATAATTTAATTCTTTATTCAAATAGCGTTGCTGTAAACATCTATGCCTTTGCTTGTTACTATAATTCTTTTCAAAATTAAGAACAACCCCTTTAAATTTAGGGCCGTCAACCATTTATGTTACTGAATTGATTTTTATAGAACGCACTCACTGATGCAATAAGTAAATAGATGCAACGAAAAAACAGGTTTATCACATTCACAAGTGGAACTGTCCTTTTATATAAGGCAGGCTACCAGAAGCCAGACTTCCTGTGCAAGAACATAAAGGTCTGATGAGGTTTTTGCCTTGAGCTCCACATTACTTGCAGATGTAAAAGCTGAGACTGTGTACTTGTAAGACTTTTATAGTTTTATGTATCATACTGAAATGTTTGCTCTTGTCCTAAATTTTCTTGTAAACATTAGTAACAATTGTTCTGATAATTTACCTACTTCAAGTGCTGGTTAAGTAATATTTTATAATGGGTATTTATTAAAAGATAGTCATATTAGTAAATAATTATAATATTGTTATTAATTCTAATAAAGTGTTGTCCATTGCATGATGAAATCTTGTTAAGTTTGTTGTAGTTTCAATATTCTAATGTATGCAGGACTCATTATATTCACAAATTTCCAATTTGTGTGACGGCGAGCTAACATCCAGCAACAAATAGTTATTGCCTTTTGGTGTTTTACAGCAATATTATAATAAGTATTATAGTTTCATATTCGCGAATAACAAATTAGTATCCTGAATGACTGTAAGGATAAGCCTGGTTTTTAAAGAGTTGTAGGTGCATTCATTTGTATACAACAGTGTGACTATAGTGGATATATGTATTGAGAATATTGAGTTAAATACAAGTAGTTAAACATCCCGAATGTTAACAAAACACATCGATAGTTCTCGTGATTCACCTTGCAGGGAATTGTCTAAAGTCCTCTTGGACATCTTAACGCCAATGGCAGAAAAAACTAACTATTTTATTAAAAATTCCAGGGATATTGTAGAGAAGTTAAAATCCCTGACGTTAACTGTAACTGACAAAATAGTACGTTTTGACGTTGAAAGTCTATTTACAAATGTACCGGTTCCAGAAACCCTCGGAATTATTGAATCACGTCTCAAAGAAGACCTAGCTTTAAAAGATAGAACTAAACTTCCAGTGCCAGTAATTATGGAACTGTTAGAATTATGCACTCAATGCAATTATTTTTGGGTTAGAGGGTAAAATTTACCGTCGAGATGAGGGGATGGTAATAGGTTCTCCACTGTCTCCTATTTTCGCCAATACCTTTATGGAGTAATTTGAGCAAAAAGCTTTGGATTGAGCTCAGTTTAAACCAAAGATTTGGTGGAGGTATGTGCATGATACCTTTGTTATTTTTTCCTCATGGAGACACTGAATTAAATAATTTTTTAATCATATTAATAGTATTTCTCCTTCCATCCGCCTCACAATGGAAGTGGAAGTCCAAAACAAGCTTCCCTTTTTGGATGTGTGTTTATTAAGAGATATGGATATCCTTAAGACAACTGTTTTTCGAAAGACAACACACACACAGGAAAATATTTAAATTATCAATCCAACCATCAAAAATCTGTCAAAGAAGGAGTAGCCTACGCATTGTTTGATAGAGCAAAGAGCTTGTGCTCAGATAAAGATGTATTAAAAGAGGAATTTAAGAAAGTTGAATCGGATCTCAGAAACAATGGATACCCTTAATTAGTGATAAATAAATGCTAACGAACCAGAAGAATCATTCCTGAGTCAGAAAAACAGAATTGTGATAAATTTGCGTTTACGTTAATCTCTTATGTACCGGGATAATCGGGGAAAATTAGAAGAGTAGGTAGAAAGTACATCGTTAGAATCGCGTTTAGAACACATAATACTCTTAGACAAATTCTCGTAAAAACAAAACCTAAAAATGGCACACAGGATTCCAAAAACTGTTTTTACAGTATAAAATGTAGTTGCAATAGGGAATAGATAGGTGAGACAGAAAGACCACTAAACGTAAGGATAAAAGAGCACAAAGAAAACACAAGAAAGGGTCTCACAGAAAAGTAAAAAATTGCATACCATTGTTGGTCCGAAGACCATCATATGAATTCGGATGAAGCCAACATAATACATCGGAACCACATTTGTTTCAAAAGGAAATTAATTGAGGCAACATTAAATTGGCAGACCAACCAATCAGTCAACCATCAGTCGAGATTAGGCCACTTTGGTTGCCAATTCTAAAAAAATGAACCTAAAAATAAAACCAAAAGTATCAAACGGATCAGATATTTGTAATAAACCTATGCGGAGTCACAATGTGGTGTTAAAAAGTTCATTTAGCATGAATCAATAATATTTTAGTTAAAGGGCCCATTCCTGTCGCTCTTCATTTTTATTTCTGCTATCTTGTTTCTTTCTGCCGTGACGATTACTATTTGCTATTGGCCTCTTCGTGTTTTGTATAGTTTTTTATTAAGTAAATGTTTTAGAGTTAGTGAAGTTTGACACACAACATGGTAGTTGTGATTCCTGACTTAGGCGTGCCACAACGCTTGGATATGATTTGTTTATTTTAAGCTAGTTTGTAATTATGTATTAGGTTAGTTATTTACCTGAAGAAGAGATTCATATTGCAGATCTGGAAACGTAGTGTTACTGCATTTTTGTTTCACTGAACGATGGCAAATGTCAGGAAAAGTCTTGGTATTTACATTACTTACATTTAAGAAACAAATAAACTCGTATACCTTGAGAAAATGAGTCACAGAGCTCGTTGCCAGTTCAAATAGAAACACAAATACGTGTACTGGAGCAGAATGTTGAGGACAGAGAGAACTATAAATGGAGCAGCGGGTGTGTTTTGCACTGATGAGGGATACGATACTGATCATGTACGTACAATCTTGATATAGTTCCTCGCCGCAACCAAGGAGATAGTATAATATCGAGAAAGAGATTGGGATGCAAAATATGTATATGCACTATATTTTTTAACAGATCTATAGATATTTTTTATGCTTCAAAAAGACTGCAAACTGGGTGGGCCACAAGCCTAAATATACCTGTGTAATTTTATGGAATCAAACTAATCTTGAATGGGATAGATAGGATGCTTGTGATTCGGTTACCCAAACCCTACTTAATACGGTAACTAGGGCTTTATTATATAACAACATAAGTACTTTCAGGAATAAAGCTACTGGCTCCAGCATTCACTACATTTACCTAAAATAGTTAGACTGTTGGACATTTAGAGGTCTTTAATGTACCTCCATGGAATGTTGCACATACATTTAAGCTATTAGATTCATGCTTACCGTACAAAGTAAATAAATAATATTTGTTTTCTCTTGTGATCAATGTATTAAAATTTTATAATGCAGAAATTTAACAAATTTTTTTTTATTATATTGAATTAAGTGTAGCGTAATTAAACCTGTATAACTCTGTAAGCGTTACAGTCTATTGTGCATACACTAGCTAATGAGTCCTGTGAACGTCATGCGCAAACAAAGAACACTATGAGTCTTCGTTCAGCCTGTACTTTTATAAACTGCAAGCCATATTCTCTACTGTGCACGTGTCAGCTAACAAGAGCAGTAAACGTCATGTGCAAAGACAGGACACTTTGAGTTTCGATTAAGCCACTAAACCGCCTTTGAATCCCTAATGAGTATGTACAGAGTCATTAATTACCACATATCACAGCCCCATTTACTTTTAATTGCGATTTATTTTTCACTAACAAAGTGTTTTGTGAATTAAAACAGTATTTCTATTATATACGCCAAAACAGGATCAAACTCTATTAGTTACTTTGGCAGAAAGGTTTTAACTGTGTTTATTATTTATTATTACATTATTTATAACACAATACTGTAACAGAGATGACAATAAATAATTACGATACAGGCATAATTCCGTCATTTTAAGTGTTTTTATGTTTAAGTCCTCATGTAATATCCCACAGAAAAGCAAATTGTATATTCTGATAACAGCAAAGAATATTTAGTCCTATGTAAACACCAAATATCCCAGATGTGAAAAGCATCTTTACTACCATTGAAATATGTTATACTGCACATGGGCGAATCCCCCAAAAGTCTTATTCATGTTACGTAATTTTATGCAGTGCGCTGTGAAGGAAAGTAATTTGTAACGTTTTTTTCCGTGTTTTTATGGAAATGTTGTAAAAAACGTTTCTCTACATTCAAAAAACAAACCTTTCTTTTAAATTTTATAGTGTTTATATTGCCCTTTACTGATTCTGTTTTAGATAATGGATTGTGAACTGTGGCTTTTATATACTTCAGGAGATAATTTAGCGTCCTCCATTTATACAATTCATGTCACAGTGGACTTCATAGGTATGGTTAGCCAAGAGCTACTTTTTAAAGAGTTGACAACAGTAGTTGTAGAAAAAATTACGGTAGATAAACAATGAGTACAGTTGCATGATAAAGTGCAATATTTTACAGGTCAACTTTAGATACTTGTGTCAACATTTACAACAGCTCATAAGGGATACACGTTTTTGTGTTCTGGACTTTTATAGGCATTTTACCTGCATTATAATTGAACATTTTCTAAAAATGTTAAAAAATATGTCTCCTACTCTTCTAACTTTTAAGAAAGAAGTAATTTTTTACATACAAGTTACAAAATTTTTAAGTATTATATGGTTTTGCACTGTGTTATTATTATTCTGCTGCCTAAGTCTGGACGCACAGCTACAGCTCATAACAGAACAATTTATTAATGCAACGGGCTCATAGAAGCTGTTCCAAATATTGGGTATGCATTAGTGATGGGAGAAACGAATACTTTACAGAATCGAATACAGTCAATTCGAATTCACCCCTGTATTCGAATATGTATTCGAATACTTTTGCTCAGCTGAGCGTTTCTAACAGACAGGTCTAGACCTGTCTTACTTCTTTCCCGTAATCTATTGTTCCTGGGTTATTTCACTTGTTTGTCACGAATTCACTACTGTATTCGAATATGTATTCGAATACTTTGGCTTTTTGGTGCCTTGTATAAACAAGTCATACCCATGGTAGAAGAACTTCAGAAGAAATAATATCTTTGTTTACCTGCTACTTCAGTTCCGTCTGAAAGACTATTATCTACAGCAGGTCTTGTCACTAATTATCGTAGAAATAGACTGAAGCCAGAAAACCTCAATAATATTTTGTTTTTACACAACAATATAAAATAAATATTCATATTTGTCTTTATTGCTTAGAACTGTAACTCTGAAATAATATGTATTTTTAAATAATTATATAATTAATTATAAATTTTTTCAAGTATTAAAATTTTTAATGATTTTTTCAAATTATGAATCTGCTCTAAATTATTCTTTTCAAAGTCTCCATATAATTATGTATTCATTTTAAACCTCATATGAATACGAATACAGCTCTTGGATATTTTATTTGAATACTATTTGTCAGAATAAACGAATATTCCAGGTTTGAATTCCATTCTTCCAGAGAAATTGTATTCATTTCAAAATTATTCGAATTCATTTTGATGTATTCTAATATGTGAATACTCTGGCTGTATTCGAATAGTATTCGATTCTCCCATCACTAGTATGCATCACGAAATTTTAGGTTCACCCCACAAACAAAAAGAGAGACTTTATATTTCTTTGTTGCTACATCTCAACCAAAGTGCTTTGCACACTAGTTATTCGACATTAACCACTGATGACATTTTGAACAGAACACGTCACAAAAAGTAAAATTTGAACTAACCGTTCGGCATCGCGAGACGCTTCGCACAGCTGTGGACTAGTAGGTTGTGGGAACAAAATGACTCACGGCACTAGCTTCAGACAATTTGCTCCTCTAGTGTGCATTCAGCCTAACTTGACATAACTAAAACTTGCTTCCAACAGTCTTACCTTAATATTCTTGTTTAGTCGATCTTCATATGTGGTGTGTCGTTATATTTTAATTATAATTGAAAGATCGTTATTACTGTAAAACGTTCAAAATAAAATAGGAGATTTTAAGTTTTTCCTGTAGAAAGATTTTCAATTATTGTATTTTTTTAATTTTCTGAGTAGTAACTATTCTTTATATTTTCCTTATAGCTATGAAACAGTTTGCATAATTTCAAAACTAAATGTTTATAACTGAGTGGGATATTTGACAATTCAAAAATGTTAAATTCATTACGAGTGAATGTATATGCCCATAGAAGTAAAGATTTGTACAAGATATGGAGGTTATATGTAGATTAGGGCAGTAAATATCTGTATTGTCCATTTTTTCGTTGGGTCCAGTTAATTTGAATTTGCAAATGATTGGAACAATTTTAAGAACTAGGAAAAGAAATGAAACGAAAATGTATGCGTGCAAATAAGTACACAGTAAATAAAATAAATAAACAGTATTACTAACAATACAGTTTTGTTTGAAGGATATTTTTTAAGATGGAAGGATTTTGAAGGAAACAGGATTTTTGCGGACATTTGCCATCGTTCAGTGAAACAAGAAAACAGTAACACTACGTTTCGAGATCTGCAATCTGATCTCTTCTTCAGGTAAAGAACTAACCTAATACATAATTACAAACTAGGTTAAAATAAACAAATCTTACTAAAGCGTTGTGGCACGCCAAAGTCAGGAATCACAACCTACATGTTGTTTGTCAACTTCACTAACTCTAAAGACATGCACTCAATACAAAACTATACCAAACACTAATCATTAAAACTAAACTACGGAATACAGGTCACAATACGTCTTCACTCGTCTACTAACCACCTACGACTGACCAGAGGGACTAGCCAATGGTAATCGTGACGGCTGGCTAAAACAAGATGGCAGAAATACAAGGGAAGGGGGACAGGAATGGGCCCTTTCGTTATTATTGGTACATGCGAGATGAACTTCTTAAAACCATATTGTGACTCCGCATTGGTTTATTACAAATATCCGATCCGTTTGATAGTTTTGGTTTTCTCTTTAGTTCATTTTTTAGAATTGGCAACCAAAGCGGCCTAATCTCGACTGATGGTTGACTGATTGGTTGGTCTGCCAATTTAATGTATGTTGCCTCAATTAATTTCCTTTTGAAGAAATGTGGTTCACGATGTATTATGTTGGCTTCATCCCAATTCATATGATGGTCTTCGGACCAACAATGGTGTACAATTTTTGACTTTTCTGTGAAACCCTTTCTTGTGTTTTCTTTGTGTTCTTTTATCCTTACGTTTATTGGTCTTTTTGTATCGCCTATGTATTCCCTATTGCAGCTACATTTTATACTGTAAACACAGTTTTTGGAATCCTGTGTGCCATTTTTTGGTTTTGTTTTTACGAGACTTTGTCTAAGAGTGTTGTGTGTTTTAAACGCGGTTCTAATCTTGTACTTTCTACCTACTCTTCTAATTTTCTCCGATAATCCCGGCACATAAGGGATTGGCATAAACGCAAATTTATCAAAATTCTGTTTTTCTGACTCAGGAATGATTCTTCTGGTTCGTTTGCACTTATTAATTACTAATTGAGGGTATCCATTGCTTCTGAGATCCGATTAAATTTTCTTAAATTCTTCTTTTAGTCCATCTTTATCTGAGCACAAGCTCTTTGCTCTATCAAACAACGAGTAGGCTACTCCTTCTTTGACAGATTTTTGATGGTTTAAATGATAATTTAAATATGTTCCTGTGTGTGTTATCTTTCGAAAAACAGTTCTCTTAAGGACATCCCTATTTCTTAATACACACACATCCTAAAATGAAAGCTTGTTATGGACTTCCACTTCCATTGTGAGGCGGATGGAAGGAGAAATACTATTAATGTGATTTAAAAAATTATTTAATTCAATCTCTCCATGAGAAAAAATCATCCACATACCTCCACCAAATCTTCGGTTTGAACTGAGCTGAAGCCAAAGCTTTTCGCTCGAATTCCTCCATAAAGATATTGGCGAAAATAGGAGACAGTGGAGAACCCATTGCCATCCCTCATCTTGACGGTAAATTTTACCCTCTAACTCAAAATAATTGCATTGAGTGCATAGTTCTAACAGTTCCATAATTACTGGCACGGGAAGTTTAGTTCTATCCTTTAATGTTTGGTCTTCTTTGAGACGTGATTTAATGATTCCGAGAGTTTCTGGAACTGGTACATTTGTAAATAGACTTTCGACATCAAAACTTACCAGTTTGTCAGTTTCAGTCAACTTTAGGGATTTTGACTTTTTCTACGAAATCCCTGGAATTTTTGAAGAAAGAGTCAGTTTTTCCTACCAATGGCGTTAAGATGTCCAAGAGGACTTTAGACAATTCCCTGCAAGGTGAATCACGAGAACTAATGATGGGCCGGAGAGTGATGGTAGGTTTGTGGATTTTGGGAAGGCCATACATATGGGGGATTTGGAGTGGTGAGGAGTTAATTTAGATCTAAATTTATCTGAAAAAAATTCTTTATGTTTTCTTAAGGTGTTTGCTACTTTGCGTTCAAATGAATCAGTCGGGTCTTTATTTAAAAATGTATATTTGCCAGTATTTAAAGTTTCCGCAATCTTTTCTTTATACGCTACTGAGTCAAGTACCACAGTAGCGTTGCCTTTGTCGACAGGAAAGATTTTGACCGTGTCGTCTTTCCCAAGGATCGACCTGGCCTTTTTCTCCTCTATTGTCAAATTGGGTTTTGTGGGAGGAATTTTTCTGAGTAAAAGACTGGCCTCACAACGAAACCGGTCACCCTGTTCCTCAGGTAACTGTGAAACAGCCGACTCGATTCCAGTTACGAAATCCAGTGCCTTTACCGATTTTTGTGCCACAGAAAAGTTTAAACCCTTGGATAAGGCTGATATTTCTGCTTCATTCAGGATTTTTGAAGAGAGGTTGATTACATTTTTATTATTTGCATCCGTATTCACGTTGCCATCCTTAGGCAAATCACATTTTTGTAGGCCTAATTTTTTCCAGTTTGGAGATTTTCTTTTTCTTATCTGTTTCAGAAACTGTTATACATCTATTTTGGATGCTTTCGAGAATTTTGTTGAATTCTGTACCGATCAGTGTTTTTAATTCAGTTTTTTTACACTCAATATTATTTTGGAGGAGGTATCTTTCACGATGATGATATGCAATTCTTTCTTCAAGTAAAGATTTAGAAGCAGAAGACAAAATTTTACTGGCTTTCCTACTATGAAAAGGAGTTTTTAGAGTTAACCCTATAGGCATAAGGTGTTCAACCTTACATTTATGCAAGAAAGTTAAATGAGTAATGTGTTTAGTTAGATTAAGATGCAAGCTCTCAAGGTCTTTGATTTATTTACTGGTTCCGGGTCCGTACCGAGAATAAATTCTTTGTTTGAAGGTTATTTTTGACGATGGAAGGATTGTGATGCCACAACGCTTTAGTAAGATTTGTTTATTTTAACCTAGTTTATAATTATGTATTAGGTTAGTTCTTTACATGAAGATGAGATCAGATTGCAGATCTCGAAATACAGTTTTCTTAATGCAGAGGTACTTCGAAATAGGGATAAAAAAACAAGTAAATCCAAGAATCCGACTATAAATAAGTTAAAAAACTTTCTTTATTTACAAGGCTTGTACGTAATAATAGAAAGTTATTCCCTATTAAAGCAATTACGTCTTTTCTCGTTCTTTTTTTAAGTTATTGGAACCAATTAACGGGTACTTGAAGTGAAATCTCTAGTTTATGACAGGTTTACGAAGTCTTCAAGACATGAGTCCTTAAAAAGTGAGTTTTATCTATACGAATGTATATATTTTTGTAATTTAGCTTACATTTTGGCAACATCTATAAATTAGGGTTTAGTTTAAGGAACCAATTGAAGAAACAAATACATTTATAGGCTACATTTGATCATTGCATATCTCTTTATGATTCGCCTTACACATTCATATATTGTTGCAATTCGTTTCATAAGTACGCTCTAAGTTAAATAATTTTGATGAGATCGAGATTTTAATTTATTTTTCAAACATACGCTCACCTTAACACTGTTATTGTTGTTGTAATAGAAAAAAATAACAACTGTTCTAGTACATACACAATCAGAACTCCTCTTTTTAAAGGGAACAAGGTAATAAGGCAGCAGCCAGTATTCTTGTGTAAAGAAAATAAACGCCTGATGAGGTTCGTGCCTTGAGCTCCACATTGCTTGCATGTACGATGTACTCGTAAAAGACAGAATGTGTTCTCTAGCTACTTCCGTAGTTATATAAAATATTACTACATATACATACTGTATAATTATCATGAATTTACTTTGATCAAAAAACATTTCTGCTAGTTATTTATTGATATTGATAACAATTATTGTTTCAGGCCGTCACACTGGTCTGTAGATTATAGTGTAAAAGTTACGGTTAAGCGTAATGGAGCCATATTTTAAATGTTAGTAATTTTCACGATTTAAATATTTGCAAATTTCATTACGTTTTCGGTCTGTTACACTTTTCATCTCATTGAATATTGAGAAATGCTGCCTTTAATATTGAGCAGTAATATTTTACTAAAGGTTATACTATGTATCTCTAGCTAGCTTTAATGTTGCTACTAATTTTAATAAGATACGTTCATATAATTGGTTCTATTCAAAAAAGTATGTCTTACAGATACGTCTATATTGGTATGACCTCGATATTCTAGCGTAACTATAAATTTGTTGGCTCACTTCACATATCTGTTGTAGTTTGTGGCAATCTGACATGACAACTCCATATTAAATGTCTAGCTACCCCTTAGGATAGATTTATTGATGGTGAATATTTATTTTCTAAGAAAATAATATACATTTTTCTGGTACAAAATTTATAAAAAATTATTATAGTTTAATGTATCAGTGAATCAGTGATATGAACAAAAAATTTAAATTCAAAAGATTTTAACAATTAGAGGTAAATTTGGAGTGTTTTCTTCATTCCACAAATATCTGTGATGGAATGAAGAAAAATTTCGATAGTTTTGTAAGGTAACATAACCTCCTAATCGTTTGTATTTTTTATTATTTTTTCAGAATTTTAAGGTCTCAAATTTGCAGATTCAGCCACTTTAATTACTTATAATATTTTTTATGGATCAGCCCTTACTAAAATGCTATGTGTACGTTTTTATTTTAAATAAAATATCTATGTTTAATGCCATTGATCTTAAAGTTTTCTTTAATTACGTATTTCATTGACCGACATAACGTCAAACAATCCTATAATAAAATTAATTGGATGAAATAATCCTATTCAAATAATTGGGATAACTGTTTATTATTTTCCTACCTTTTTGCCTTCTTCCAAACCCTATGCTATCTCTGTTTTTGTAACTATATAAAATATGCTAAAACCTGTATTAAATACGTTTAATAAATTACGATTACTAATTATTTTAACAAATATAAAAGAGAAATTTATATTTCTATTATAAGCGATGTCCTTAAAATACATAAAACCTACTTGAAAACGTTTCAAACCTTAAATCCGTTTGCTTGTTTAAACATTGAGTTGAAGTTTAATCAACTAGACCATGAATGAACGTTTTCATAGTTTAAATTTAGTTTTGTTCAACACATTGTTCACATTTATTAGCAGTATCTATGCTACATACTGAAAAACAGTTACTTTTGATAATAAAGCCAATAAAAAGTCTAACGAAGCATGAAGCAGACCTGCATACATATTCGACCGCTGCCGTGGCTAGTATTGTATTAGTTCTTGGCATAAGTTAATTTCACAGTAAATTCAGTTACAAGGAAGAGCTTCGTTCTTTTACAATATTAAAGTCCATTTTGTAATTCAATTTCATTTTGTCACAGTAAATCGTTTTAAAATCTGAATTTACAATTTTTATTTTATAACTATTTTTCCTCGAGTAATTTACCGTTACAAATATACCCAGGAAAACCACATATATATTGTGAAGTATATAACCAAAGCTTGTATACAAAATAATTTTAATTATTAATTTTAATAATATTGTGAATCGTACTACTTGCTAATTAATCCAAATAAAAACTCACATGTTACAAAATAAAGAAATTTGTCGATTGAAAATTAAATGAAGACTTCTCAATTTGAACTAATAAAAATAAAAAAATAAATCGATTAAAAGAAAAATATCATACACACAGTTCTTAAGGTTTCTAATAAAGTTTGATTCTCCTCAACTCGATAGAGCGGCACTTCAATAAACGTTTTGGCATAATTGTATATTGATTATTCTTCTTCAGACTACTCTCTAAATTTTATTAATTAAAATACTTGATTGACTTAATTCCTTGAAAGTACTCGGTGAAGTTAGGTAAAATCAAGACGAAAATCATAAAAAGGTAAAGAGTGCAGGCTTTTGACACGAGCTCCAATGTCACGAGCGCCGGACACGGCGTTGATGCCGATCAAGTTTTAAGAGGGAAACAAGCTACAAGAATCTCAACAAAACAGTAAACAGCTGAATGCTTGTAACCCCTGGCTGGTTGGCGCCGCGGTCGCTAGACTGCTAAGAACAACTAATAATTCATTTAATTGGCATATTGCTCTTGAGAGCCTTATTTCCAAAGATTATTGCATTAAATCACAAAACTAAACTACGATCCACAATTGCAATACTTCAATTTAGCCTAGAAATATAAATTTAAGAGTATAATATGTGAAGACGCTAATCAAGTTAGAGTTGACACAGATTTCTTAGCTATGCTCTCCAATTTGATCAAACTTGCAATCCTAATATAGTCTAGGCTATGTGGATTTTAGAACTTGCTTTACTACTATCAGTACTTGCGCAAACATTTTCCTACATTTTATTTTAATAAACATCAATATTTAAAATATACAGGACAACCTCCATAAAAAAATTAGCACGTTACATCACGTGTCGTGGAACAGACTTTACTATGGTTGCATGTAAAAAATGTACAACCTATTGAATAATAGGCTTCGATCACGCTCAACCATATCTCACTGATTGAAATGCACCATCATAGAACTATACCTTGTTTAAAAAATTTAGTTAGATGCAAAATTTAAAGTCTTTCTCGATATGAGTGGTTTCGTGAAAAATAAACTATAATAAGAGTATGTATTTTCAAAAGTTGGGATTATGAAACATAGGTATATCACAATCCAATTAATAATTTAGACGGGGCATTTTAAAAATATGTCCAAGAACATAAAAGGTTAAAGTGTCATTATAAAGGTGACGTAATTCTTGTTCAATTTAACTAATAGATAGAGAGTTGCCTGAGAGTAAAGTTTCACTAACTTGTCAAGAACCGTTTTGTGACAGAAAAGTCTAAGGATGTCATAACTGTTGTCTGAGTGTTGCTGAAGGTTCAGAAGGGTCTTTGTTTAATATTGTTTATGGTGTTATAGTTTATTCAAAAGTAAAAAAGTTAAATTATGGTAACTATTTATACACGTGAACACTTGGAGACATACATCACTACTTTAATAACATCAGTGTCAATTGGTTTACACGTACGAGGAGAATGTAAATAAGTATGAACATAAATGTTTATGAAATTTCTGAAAAATATAATTACATATACGAAAAAAAGAAGAAATTAAAGGTTGCTACTTATATACGTAAACATTTGCAGATTTATTTAACTACTTTAATAGGATCTGCTTCAATTAGTTAATACTAATCGGTTAATACGTACTTGATATAAGAATTTAATTAAAACTGAACATAGATGTTTATACACCTTTTTCGAAGTGTATTTACATGTACGAAAATTACAAAAACAACCATATTTGGTGGGTTGGTGTATATGCGTTGGAAAAACTACCAAACACGCACGCGCGCGCAGGCACATTACCATTTAAATTACAAAAAAGGGAATAGTCTTATATGTTTGAAATGAGATTGGAGCTAGGCGATGTTACAATTAAAACGTAATGGATATGACAATAACTATAATGTTGATGTACTTCTTGGGATCGCTGTACTGTCACATTGTTCTAATACCAAAGAACGAACAAAAAGAACCTATTAAAAATGCAAATTTAAAATTAATATACGGTAGAAACCTTTACCAAATGCAACTTTTTTGACTAATTTCTGGCACACAGAGCGGTATGCAGTATTAAATGTTGAAAACAATTAATTAATTATAAACTTAGAATCATGTTCTGAATAGGAATGAGACTCGCTATTAAAAAGGAAAATGTGGTAATAAATGCTTCTAACATACTCATTGCAGATTCAGAGGGTTTCTCACCCTGACCCGACCTACAACACGGTACGTGTTTCAACATGACAGTTATTGCCTTCTCCCTAGGTGATATCTCTCCCTAAAATATGTTTGATTTATTCGTCACTTAAATCTTTTTCTTTGACCCACACGCATGTAGTATAGATATTTTACCATCGCACATAAAATAGGATTAATGACATTACTATTACACTTACTTCTGTTTGAATACAAATTTCAGAGCTATGTT
This sequence comes from Homalodisca vitripennis, assembly GCF_021130785.1. Lineage (NCBI taxonomy): Eukaryota > Metazoa > Arthropoda > Insecta > Hemiptera > Cicadellidae > Homalodisca > Homalodisca vitripennis. The sequence goes on along the minus strand of NW_025777093.1, from coordinate 156,743 downwards.
ACGACATGTTCAGATAATATGTCGTAAATTTGACCATAGTTCTAAAAGAGCATACTACAAAACTGGAGACTTAATAAGTCTAAATATATTGTTCTTCAAACAGTTCAGTCGATAGAATTTTTATTTTACATTCTCAGACATAACGTTTATATAACTAAAGAATTCGATTCATTTAAACTAGCACTTTTCACTTTTAATTATAATCTTAAACCTATAATAGAAAAATATATTTTAAAAGGGTCTCTCGGAAATTGAATCACACTTAGATATAAATATCTCCCCGTGTAAATCACAGAGAGGGAATAAAAACTAGCTCAATATCGGGAGACATTGTTACAAAATTTAAAAAATCTTTAGATAATTTTCCAGATTGATGACTAAGTATAATAATATACGAAGTTATTTTCCTTGTGCATGGCAACACTATAGTAAGCGAATGTTGAGGTTTTACATCCTATATACGTAAGATTACAGTGGGATTTAATAATATTTATTGTTTTTATTTCCTGAAAAACTTAAAGACAGTTTTTTATTAACCTGCATTTTTAATCAAGACACATAATATATGGTTTGGTGGTTGTAAAACTGAGTAGTACAGTCCAATTAAGGTCATTCTAAGTATACTATACAGTAAATGATCTCGTATTGAGATATCATCAGTCATCACATGAATATTTCTTTTTGCAATCATTCATTCAGCTTTAATTTCTTGCATATGCTTAAAGAATAAATGTACTCTAAACAGTGTTTCGTATATATTAATTTAAAATATTGTTATTAGCTCAGGCATTTTTACTAACATTGCCATAGAATATTTCTACGTTTTATAATAAAAGAGTTTAGAAACCTACCAAATCCTAAATCGACCTCTCTAAACGCAATGAGAGTTAACAATGGTGGTGGAGCGCTTCCAAGACCGTTTTACTGAGAGAGAACTGTTCTTCTGTGAACAAACTTTTTGTCAATTTATCTTAGCTTGAGAAAGCGTTACAAATGTCTTCAATTGCCAAAGTAGAGCATTATTAGTTAGCAATACATCGTTATCTCAGAAACACGACCAGGTGCTGAAAGTTTATCACAAAGATTTCAAATATGTTGGTTATTAAATGTGTGGCTCACTAACAATATTTTTATAAATAACACTATATAAATCTTTTAAAATATGATTTAATATCAAACATGGAAAAATATATCCTTATTACCTATATTTCCAATGTATAATAATTATTATATTTCCCACATCTATTATAGTCAGTAATCAAGGTAAATGGTAGAATCAATTTTATTAGTTCGAAGCAGTGTCAAGTGTTTTAATTGTTATAACACAGAGTTTAATTTAATTTGGAAAACCTACAGTTATTAAAAAAAATGTTCGGACATATTTTTGTTAAATGAAACAAAACGCATAACACTACGCATGGTGATATGTAATTTGATCTCTTCATTATTGTTTATAACTAACCAGATATTTACCCGTAATTGTACTACTACTTATAAGATCACAAATGTTTTTTTAATTAAGAAATTACAGATTTACTGAAAATGTGTGCTTTAACACAGAAGAATATAATGAAACAAGATTATCACACAGTCTACATAAAATAGTAATTCACGAAAATTAAATAATAATATTACTAGTTATTTACAAAATTACTTAAACACCGACTTGATAAATCAAACCAAATAACGTCTGAGGCAGAATTAGGAAGTACATTATATGTTATAGGCTATTTTCATCTCTTAATACGTTTAAAAAGGAGGGATAACAGAAAAAGCTTTTAGGTAAAAAGTAATTAGGCAAACTGTTTTTCTTAAAATATTAGTTTTGACAATATTTAAATAATAGCAATATTATTTTCTTCAAAATTCCGCATAGTTTTACAATAAGATCCAAACTAAAGATCGTCAATTCTAAATTAAATGTAATAATTGGTTTATTATGGCAATTGAATGTCCACCTACGACGTAAACTCGAAAGTAAAGAACGTAGTCGCTCTTATACGTTTAGCTACCTTGCAGATATAATTTAATGGCTTATGGCATGGTTATCTAATCACAAAAAAATTTAAATGTAGTGCAAAGATAGTTAGGAATTTAATATATCCAATCTTATACGCAAGACGATCAGATGTTTAACGATATTGAGTTCAGAATTACGACGTAAAAAGTATATTACAATCCAGAATTTACAATAAACCGTTACTAAAATTTAGAACTTAGAACCGTTCTATATAATATTCTCAATTAAGAGCAGTTTCACTTCAAAATGTTACTCACTATGAATACAATATTTTCTTAGTATGATATTTAATCAATATGTGAAACCTGGTATACTCAGCAATCTAATACAGTTTACTAAACAATAGAATTTTCACAATACAATTCACAACAATTTTTTTTTAATTTCGCAATGGAACTAAGTAGACAAATATCATCTTGTTATACTTTACCATTACTTCAAATTATTAAAAATGTATTAGCCTATCTAAGGAATTAATATTATGGAGTTAGATTCTTCAAAAGAATAAGTGTAGTCCAAGTGTGAATACATACATATATTAACCTTACAGTGACTCTAATTAGATTACAAATGATCACTAATGCTATATTTTTGAATTTTGCATCATCTGTGAGAAATAAGAGCGAAATTCTCTTAAGTTATCGATATGACATAATATTGAACTCACGTATGTTATCTATATGAAATAATATCTGTATTGTTCATGTTTCAGTTGGTTTTGTTGAAAGCTATTAAAATATATGAAACGTCAAAGTTTGTACATTATCCGTCGCCAAAAGTAATAAAATATTTTATTCCAAGTAATTTGAAATCAATATAAAATAGCCTCTCTTTCGAGATAGTATACTTACTGCTGCATTGCATAACAACAGAAATGGCTATAATAAATTTAAATTATAATCGAAATAAAAAGTGAAAGAATACATTTCGTCATTTAAATGTCTCATTTTAGTATTGGTAACATGGAATGGAGTAAAGCCATTGCATAATTGAAATCCCTTAGGCATCTTATGAAGCTGAAATATTTCTCTCGTTTTAACAAACGAAATCTTTACTGATCTTTTAACTACTTACAAAGAGTAAAAGTAGCCGAGCCTCTTCTGAAAATGTTCTGTTTCAATAATTGTAAACTTTGTATTGCCTCAATTAAACAGCTGATAGTAACATAATTTAAATTATTAAATTTTTCGAAAGGAAACATTAAAAGTATTTATTACATTAATACAAAACATTAATGTTGGAAAACCAAAATTTAACACATCCTAGATATTTTTAGCATAAGTTTTATTACAAATGTTTTTATAATAGAGAACTTGCCTAAGATTATTTTACCTAAAGATTTTAGTCCAAGAATGAATGTTGACACTTTGTCAAAAAACCACTTCACCTAAAATCCACCTTTTCACCAAGCGATCCATGATTTTACAGATGTTAAGGATTGATATTAGGGCAGTAAATCAAAAGAGTAACTAGAATTAGAATAGAATAAACTTTATTTTCTCATAAATTATGCACACATTCCAACATATTCAGTGCAAGTATACAACAAATATAAATGCAAACCACATACATAGCAAAATACTCTTGTGCATAGCACGCGATTACATAGTATATCAGTACTGGCTGACCTTCACACATTAACATTCATGCCACACATACATACATACATATACCGAGAAACAAAGTATTGGCCTCCAAGGCAGAGCCTGTTTTGAGGCATTTACATAATTCATAGAAATAAAGAAACTAGCAGTGATAGAACAACAATTATACATCTTCAAATATTATAACATAATCCTAAAACCCTCTTTCCAACAAAATTCATTCAGATTAATACTTGCAAGATAAAACAGATAAATCACACATACATTAATTATATTAAAATAAACTATAAATTATAAATCCTCATTATGTCTACATCTATTTAAACAAATACTATCCATTGTACAATTTCCTACATCCACACATACATTCCCCTATCAACCAAAAATACAACATTTCATACATAACCCATAATACAAAGACAAAATACTATTATTTCAGCATTAGTGTTTTTTATTATTATAAACAATGGCCAGAGCATATCCCTCCCACTAGTTTTGTACAATAAAACTTGACATCAAAACAGTACATAAAATACATTTAAAAACATTTAGTTTACATTTAATAAACATTCAACATTCTGCAATGAAATTACCCACTCCTTAATACATTTCAAGAAAGGTATAAGCGACAGACTACTAATTTCACAAGGTAATACATTAAACAATTTTGGTGCTAAAAATGAATAATTTTTTAAAAAGAAGGTGTTTGTTGGCATTGGTGTGGTATAACTGTCCAGCATTCCTTAATCTCAATTTATATTCATTACTTTCTTTACTATTTTTGCTTCTTATATAAAATAATTTTAGTACCTTGTACACATACATATATCTGAGAGGTAGAATCCTCAATTCTAAAAACAAAGGAAAAGATGATTCTGTTACTCTATTTTTCAATATTATTCGTATAAAATGTTTTTGCATTGTAATGACAGGTTTGAGATTTGATATGTTCGTCCCTCCCCAACACGAGATCGCATAATCTATCCTACTATGGACTAAGGAAAAGTTATAACATTCTCAAGAGTTTTTCATCACAAATATTCTTCAAAAAATAAAAAATTCTAATTACATTATTCATTTATTTTTCAAGTATGCTAGATGAATCTTCCATTTCAATTGTTTGTCCACCCAAACTCCTAAATATTTCAAAGATTTCTCACTCTTTACCAGTCCACACTCTGCGTTACATGTACTTTTGTTATTTATACACTCCAAACATTTGTAAATTATGCTATTTTCAAAGTTAAACTTTCCTCTGAGACTAAAATGTATAAATTTTTGTCTTCTCCGGACTCAACACCATGTTTATTTTTAGAAAACCACCATCTAAGTGCTTGCAAAATCATAATCAATCTTGACCCTTATATCTTCCCATGCATCTTCAAACATAACATAGTGCTGTATCATCAGCAAAAGAGGTTACTTTTCCATTAAAACTCCCATCACAAAGATCATTTATATAAATTAAAAATAATGTTGCTCCCAACACCGACCTTGAGGTACTCCAAATTTTACATCCCCAAATTTACTTCTCGAATCTTTAACTTTAACACACTGTTTTCCGTCCAGACAGATAACTTTTAAACCAGTTATAGGCAACTCCTCTGATTCCGGCATTGTATAATTTATCTAGAAGTATATCATGGTGAACCGTGTCAAATGCTTTAGTAATATCTAAAAAAAGTCCAGTAATTTTCTTTTTGTTGTTATGTCCTTTCGTTACTGTATCCATAAAAATCGTGCAACGCTGTCTCTGTACTCATCCCTTGCCGAAAGCCGAATTGATTTTTACTAAAAAAACTGAATTCTTCCAAAAATTGCAATAATTTATCTTTAAAACTAGTTTTTCAAATACCTTATCAAACAAAGACAACAATGATATTGGCCTATAGTACAACAACTTATCCTTGAACCCTTTTTATATACAGTATAATAACAGCTTCTTTCAGTTTTTTCAGGAAATTCTCCTTTTTCTAAACTTAAATTAATAATATATAACAAAACATTTGATATCTTACAATATATTAGCTTAATAAACGAGGAAGTAATACCATCAAGTCCCGGTGAGGTTACCGGTTTTAAGAGAATATACAGCTGTTCTTAATTCAACTTCCGTGACAGGTCTCAAAAAAATTGATCTAACAATGCTCTTTCGCTTAAAACAATTTTTTTAAATTAACGTGTAATAAAGGATTAGGCTCCTTCACTTTTTCACTTAGTTCCCCTGCAATAGATAGAAAATAATTATTAAATTCATTTGCTACCGATTCAGGATTATGGACAGTGCTTCCTTCTATTTGTAATACTATTGCAGAATCATTTACACCTTTCCTGTCCTGTAATTTCCTTAATAGTTCTCCAAGTTTTTTTATGATCACCACAATAATTGTTGAACTTCTCAGCATAGTAACTATTTTTTACATTGCGAACGTCAGTTTGCAATTTATTTCTATACTCTCTAAAATACTTGATTTTATCAATGTTTGTGAGGATTAGCTTTTATAGCCTTTTAGTAGGTTATTTTTTTACTTTAATACGTTTGCATAAATTTGAATTTATCCATGGTTTAAATTTTACAATTCGAGGAAATTTATGGTTAATAATTTGCTTTGATTGTGTTTACTATAGAAATTAGAAGGTCATAAAACTTATCAATAAGCGAGCGAGGCATTTGATTGCTTGTAAACACTACTCCAGTCTTGCGAGTCGAGTCTACTCATCAACTGTTCATTGTTGACACGATATGCCGGCCGCTCAACTGTGACCTTGAACGCATCAGCTGGCATCCCAGCTGTTATTGTTTTTATCATTACAGCTGTCATAAAGTGATCCGTTACATAACTCTCTATAACCTCTGCTTAATGTCTAAACTTATTTTTATTGTGATTCTTCACTAAGATATGATCTATACAAGACTTGGAATTACCACACACCCTGGTTGGTAAGTTTACTAACGATTCATATCCATTATAAGATAAGATCATATTATATTTCATCTATAACATTATTATCCTCTAAGATATTCAAATTCATATCCCCAACAATCACAAAATATTTGTATGTTTTAATGCTTGGTTTACTCAAATGTTCCCTTAGTTCATCAATAAACATAGTACTTGAATACTGATGCCTTCGGTAAATAGCCATTAAACTCATTTCACAGCCCAATTCATTAAACGTATGAATTATAACATCGGATGTTTTGAAGTTTATTGTTACCTCTTCGACTGAATTGATACTTGAATGTATAAAAATAGCAACACCTCCAGCTTTACAAAAATTCATTTGTTTTAACGTACAGAATATAATTAGGAATTTTATATAGATGTACTTCATCATTATTTATCCAAATTTCTGTAAGAAATATTATTTTGGGAAAATATGTTAAAACAGAAAGTTCAGAAAGAAATATATCAAAATTTGCCCTCATGCTTCTAATATTTTGATGCCACAACTGCTATAGCATTATTTTGACTAAAAAATTCAATACTTTTATAACAACTCATAGAAATAAGAAAAAAAGCAAAATATCAACAAATAATAATATACATATTTAGTAGTTTAATAGTCATATTCAATAGTTTTATAGGCTACGAAAAATACAAGAATACAACATTGTAAGTATGGACATACCTTCAAATTTATTAAAAGAAACAATAGTCTTCCTAAACTTTGCCAAGGTCATAGAGGCTTTTTATTAATATTACCGGTCCATTATCGACTTTTCTTAGAAAAATGTTTCCTCTCCGCACCCACAACCACTTGTAGCCTTGTTTTCTCTTCTCATCCCTTGCCATAGCTAGCAGCTTCCTTCTCATTGGGGTTATGACTCGTTCAGATAAACAGGACTGTCCCGTTGGCAAGTTCAGATGCCTTGTAGAAAAAGTCCTTCTTAACTCTTCTTTTTGCCAACAATGTGTCCGCATCCATTCTTCTCACGAATTTGACCATAATTCCAGGAGGATCCTTGGAATTAGGTTTCTTTCCTAGAGTGTTGGCATGCGTCAAATCATGGTATCCTGAATATTAAATCCCAAGGCACTACCCACATCCTTCACTGCTTGCATCACATCATTATCCTTAACTGGCACACCCTGGATTTCAACGCAATTTCTTCTATAATACTGGTCAGTCTCGTCCAACTTGTCCCTCTAACACTTGAATTCTATCTTTCAATATTTTATTTCTATTGAGAGTTGATCAATCTTCTCCATGTATTCTGTAATTTTTATAGTCTGCTCTTTAAGTAACAAGGTATTCTCGTTTAGCTTATCATTTAACATTTCATATGAAGTGTTGAAATCTTTAACTGATGATTTATGCTCACTTGTAAGTTCTTGTATAGCTTTAAGATATCATTAAGCGTCAACTTACCATCACTGGCCTCATCATCAAGATTCTTTCAAATGACATACTGCGCCGTCGTTCCTCATTACATGGATCGCATCTCCATACAATTCCAGCACCAGTTTGATACTCAATATCAGCTTTACTTACTTTAAAACGCATGACCCATGGAAGTCTTTTTTCACAATCACAGCTCGTTATCTTTATCTGCTTAGCAGTTATTGATCTGTTACAGACTGCACACATCGCCATTTTGAGGTTATGATGACCGTAAGCACCACTTATATTCACTTTTCTCAAATTTAAAAGAAACTGTTGCAATTTCCACTTGATGTAGACACAGATATTTACTTATGTTGTATATATAAAGTCAAAAGTAGAACATTAGTTTAGTATTTTACTATTTGTAAAGGGTTTTTAATAGGGAGCTCTAAAAAAATACGTACATACTGTTCAGCCACTGCCATCTCGATATACTACTAAAGAGGTTCGTATATTCTGACGTAATAAATTTAGGAATCCATTACTCGTACGTCAGGTAATTATAAAATATTCAGTTATTATTGCTACTTATAGACACGCTTGTTATTTATTGACTGTTGTGTTTTATGTATCACTTATCTTTAAACCTCACGACGCTTAATGTGTACAGAGGGGTGGTAATGTGGGATGATTGCACTTTTTACTCTCTCACTGTAAGCAGCTTAGGACAGCGCGGTGTGGCCATTACCACCAACAGTCCCTTCAGTAGTTTTTAGCTCAAGCTTCATAACAGAATGCTTTCTATTTACTCAGCTGAGACTATTATTACAGAACGGTAATTCATAACGATTATTATAATACTTTAAATTAGGTGTAAGATATTAAAACAAATAATCAAAAATTTGTAGGTCATTATTAATGGAAAAATAGTTTAAATGTTGATTAAAACCGGGAAGAATGCCAGCATAGTATTTTTGTCTCCTGCACGAGGCATTTGTTGAGTGATATATAACGGGAATAAAAGACGACAGAAGACGACACGATATTGGCGACGTGCCGCCCCTCACAACATTGTTGACGGTAGAACGTCTGCGACACAAATGTAATGTAAACTCAAATAGCTTATAACTTATATAGCTTATACACCACAAATAAATCATATTTATTTATTTATTTCCATTTAATAAGAATAAACTTACATTCCTATTAACTTAAAAAAAAAAAAAACGAAAACTTACTATTACTGAAAATTCAAAACATAGAATCATGTTTATTTGTTAACCTATTAAATTTAAATAAACTGCTAGTTAAACATATCATATTGAAAGTTTTCAATAAGTAATACATTTACACAAATATTTGATTATTTTAATTTATAACCATTGTGGATAAATGCAATCTTAGCAAATAATAATAAAATGAATTTAGGATAAAAGCACATTGGAATTATAGAATAAATTAAATCTAAAAACCATCAAGTGAATTAGACTGTAAAATTTTTCTTTCGTATGGTTTATATGTAAGACATATATAATTTTGTAAGTCAATAAAATGTGTAAGGAAGTCTATAAGCGGTGTATTTCATACTAACGATTTTGCGGTCTAAAGCAATAATATATGTGGTCCGGTTTGTGGTTAATAGTCACAACCAATCAACAAAGTGCATCTCTGTCCCCCCGCCCTTACTCACTCTCTGTCTCTCTCTGTCTGTCTCTCTCTCTCTCTCTCTCTCTCTCTCTCTCTCTCTCTCTCTCTCTCTCTCTCTCTCTCTCTCTCTCTCTCTCTCTCTCTTTCTTTATCTCTGTGCAAATCAATAAATCACTGATTTGAGTATTCAGATCTACCCTATTATTCAGGTGTCTTATTATCTCAGCACATAAAAGTAATACTTGATTGATACAACGATAATATAAAGTCCAGACAGGAGAGAATTAACTGAAGGAATTTCAATGCACAGAATTAAGAGCATAAATACACAAACAATTCTACACACATACCAATGACAATGGAAGACTGGAGAGAAAATCAAAATCAATCGCCGCAATCACTGTGGTATCGTGGCGTGTCATCTGAAACAAAGAGAACTGCGAGTGGTTGTTACCGTTAGGGAGGGGTTGGTAGGGATAGTGAGAGGTTGGTAGGGATAATGGCAATCGCATCCAGTTTCATATTTTAGCCCTGGACATGAATGTGTGTATAAAATGTACTCTTCACATGCTAAAGTAAAACGGTTTATTATATTGACATTACTGTAAGGATTTCTTACTTCCATCACTAACAGTTACACCGTCAGATCTCAGTCATAGCGCCTTATGTTGATCAAAGAAAATTTTATAATTAATTAAGTTTACTAGAGGATTATCTATCAAACGGGTTTAAGATACAGTTGATATTCGTTATCAGATTGACATGAGGGCTAAAAATTTTGTCTATTCGGTGAATCAGTGACTTTGAAAATGTATCTTCAGCGTAAGATTTAGATGACGGGTAAACTGTTAATAAGGACGCAGTATTCATCGTGGATTTTATGTCAACCTAGGTGTACTCTTTATATTGTACTATAGGGTATTTGTATTTTTCATGAAACCGATGATATCTTAAATAAAATGTTTCTTGTCATTATATATTATATCATTAATCACAGAACAAATAATTATATATATAGAATTATATTTAGTTAATTTCACCACATGCTAATATAGTCATGCTACATACTACATAGGTAATTGGATATTTCACCTCAACATGACTCGATGTAAAAGAGAAATAACTTTATGGAAAACAAAGGCCATGATAACTTTCATATTATATTATGGTAGTGACATTGTTAATATAATAAAATCTTGTAAATTTACCAATAATATCCTCTCCTAAAGGAGTTTAAGGGCCTGTGATAAGGTCGATGTTTTGAGGATAATATTGTTAGTCTTATTGAAACGGTTATATCTGTTGTTTGGAAGGAGATGACTTGAATTCGTTGTTGTATAATTTAATTAAATCTTGAACAAAGCATACCACCACTTTCATGTTTTGCAAGTAATTTCCATATATATGTTTTGAAATCATGTGTTTCTTTGTTGATAAATAAAATATTTTGAATGAATGCACGCAATGGCTGCTTCATAGTCAGTAGAATTTATAGAGTACGTTCTGTTATTATATTTGAACTGCCCAAAATGAGTAAGGTATAATATAACAACCTAATATTATTCACACTCAGTTTATACTACCCTGTACTTATATATTATTATTTTTATGCCTTTCAATATTGTTTATGCTATGTAAGGCTAGTTGCACACACACCGATTTTGGACGACCGATTTTTTACCGGCACATATTATACATAACAACCTAATATTATTCACACTCAGTTTATACTACTTATGTATATATTATTATTTTTATGCCTTTCAGTATTGTTTATGCTATGTAAGGCTAGTTGCACACACACCGATTTTGGACGACCGATTTTTTACCGGCCGTCCAAATTCCAATAGTGAACTGAATGAGGGAACGGAACCTGGCACACACGCCGACAGCTGATCGGCGCCGGTTCACATTGGAATTTGGACGGCCGGTAAAAATCTGTCGTCCAAAATCGGTGTGTGTGCAACTAGCCTAATCATCCAGTTGTTCATAATTATTAATACATTTTTATTGAAATCATTGAATTTTAAAGTCATTGGATAATGTATAATCTACTTAGTGCTGTAGTTTTAAGGAAGTGCAGATTCGTACTTATTCCCCAAAATCATTATTGGTTTTACGGATAAGGAGATTTACTAACAGTTTATTGTACTCATTATAAAGCCTTAATGGGCTCATAACACTTGGGATTTACAGTAAGGCGGGATGAGTTTTGTGATAAGAGAATCATCATATGCTCGTAATATGCAAACTATTCAGGAGGAGACAAAATGTGTTGTTGATATAGTCATGCATTCCTGATATTCATCTGCCGTGTGATGTTACGAACTATTTGTCCTTAGAGCGAGGTTGATATGTTAGGTAAACAAAGATGACGTTGTGCGCTCCAGATATACGATACATCCAACTAAGATTAGAAAATCGTGATCCTTGAAGCGATGTGAAATGTGTAGTGTGTGTTGGTGATAACGATAACGGCGTTTCTGACGATGCTTATATGAAGCATTTGCAGATAATTTTAAACTTGGTTTAATGGAAATCAAATTTTTATTGTAACAAATTTTTTATGTACAGTAGTAATAATGATAAAGGAATTTTTCACAGGAATTTTTGTAAAGAAATCAAATGTCAGCCACGTTAACTTTCTTGGAGTTCCAAATATAGGCATTAAAATCTTTTAGAATTTAAAAATATAATGTGTTTAAACTCCACAACACCTATATCTGTTTAAAAAAGCCTCAGTAAAATAATTTTTGACACTAATGTACGCAATTGAGTACGCACCGCTCAAATTTTGAAAGAGGTCAACCAAATTAAGACGAGAATCAAAATGAATAAGAATCCTCTCTGGTAGTTTACATTAAATTTACGTTAACTTAGAAAAACTAGTAAAAGTTGGTCTCAGTATAAGGCAATTCAAGCGTTCTCGACAATTGCCGTATCCAAACAGAAGTATATGAAAGTTAAATCACAGTATAATTGAATTTCCCCAACGAATATGCAATACAGGTCTTCCTTATTATGTTATTAAGGTTTCTTCTGTAATTACATTTCTTTTTGTTATAGTATAGCATTGAAAGAAGCTGTTTCAATTATTAGATCTCCTGCTTAGTACAACCACGTGTTGTACAATGCAGATAATACATATTTCATTTAAATATACGCTATTTAATATTTATTGGCTATTTTTGCGTCCTCCATTGTATTTTTTGCACTATGCTTACGTCGTCTATTGAATCCAATGATACATTCAAGATACACTCTGTATCCCTTAGTACATGTACCTTGTCTGAAAGGATTGAACTTTACCCTATGTTTCAGACTCCCCTGAATTTAATTCAGGCTCACTACATATTGTTGCTAACTGTCTCTATGACTTCCTCACACATGCTCAATATCCTCACATGCTTTACCACCCTTTAGCCTCAAAATTGCTTTTGAAAAACATTATTATTGTTGAATTAATACATCTTCCAATAAATGTTAACATGTCAACACTAGTGATTTTTTGTTTAATCATTTATAGTTTACAATTAAATCATACAACAATTTTCGATCGTTTCATCAAATAAACTGCAAATTGAATGAGGAATTGAGGTTAATCAATTCATAATCAAGCTTGATAATATATAAGTATGGTTTTAAAAGCACACATTCATACTAAGAGACATGTTACATACATTTTACAGAAATGTTCATGCAGTTGGAAAAGAAAACCCACTGTAACGCCTCTGTGAGAAAAATCTGCTAAAGAATGGAAGATTTGAACGCAATATTGCGTCTCCCGAGAGTGCAAAAATCGTACAAAATATATACCTACCTTTTGTTTCTATTGAATCTTTCCAAGATAGGTATCCAGTATATCTTTTCAATGTAATAGAACTGATATACACAATAGTTCTCCGGAAAACTAACTAGGAACACCAATTCGTTTTTAGTGCCATTTATAAGGAAACTAAGAACCAGTAAAATAACATATTAAATAATCTACGCATTCTTACTCGATTTTATATTATTTAGAAATAATTAGAAACTTATACTGAAAAATGAATCTAAAGAACTGCTTAATCCTGCTGTAAATAAAAACTAATATAAATATAATATAACGTTATGTTCCATTTTTATTCCGTAAATGATGTATGGTCTTCTATCACTAGAAGTTCCTATCTCCTGAGACGTCCAAAAAGTTTAATTTATATCTTTTTGTCTGTCTTTCTGTCCACAATATATCTCTGAAACAAACTAACCTATACACTTAAGTATGAAGCTTAATTCCTATACGATGAACAAAACATTTTATTGTGGTGCATGTCATTTCATGGAATTTGTATAAGCCTTGGCTAATATTTTGACTATTCTCTTGTAGATAATATGTATCGTAACCGGAAAATGTCACAATAAATAAATTTGAAAACAATCTCTGTACATTTAAAAGAGATTTTTTACGTGTCACACGTTTACACACATAGCCTGATCATGCCAAACGTCCTGCAGCATTTTATGGTGTGTTGTGTCTAGAACTTTAATATTTAAAACTTAATTTGATTAGAAAAAAATGTGAGTGCATTATGAAGAAAGATATCTCATAAAAGATTTCACTGTAGACATAATCTCTAAATAAACAAGAATGTTTTTTATTGTTGCACGTCCAACCATAACATTTGGCTTAGCTTAGTTGAAGACACAATTACTGTTTTTATTGCTTGTAGATTTAAATAATATATTTTGTAGTATAATTGCCTGTCGTTCTATCTTCCGGTAAAAGTTATGTAACAAATACAACTCTTTTCCTTACAGAGCATTTTCATTTCTATACTGTATTGTTAATAATTATTTACGTTAGATAATAATGGATCTATTAGGACCATCCTAATATCATCCAAATATTTCACCCTTAAATTTATACCAGATTATATGATTTATAGTAACGGAGAAATCATTCGTATTCGTGGTATACACAAATAGTTGCTTCTTAGCTCATGGGACTTGTAACAAGACTAGATATATTTTAGTGATAGCAATAACATTATGTGTTCTGGGTACAAACAAATAGTCGGTTATTATCTTCTTGAATTTTCGAAAAGACTAGGTGTATTTTAGTGATATAGAGCCTAGGTTATTGATTTCAGTCCCGTTTTGATAGACTAGATGTTTTTAGTGCTAAAAATGTCATAATTTGGTCCTGGTATGTACACATATAGTCGGCTAGTAGCTTCTAGCACTATAATCACTTTCAGGCAATGAGGTATAGCACCATACTGTGTAATTAAATACATGTTATGATAACCTTACTGCATATTTCACAGTCATTTTTTAAAATTTTTATTGCAGGTTAAACTTTGCTAAATACAGACAGCAAATAAAACCAAACATGTACGAGTATCTTATACGTTTTCGTAACAATAATAATATGCCATTGATGTATTATTAAATTATTGGAGCATAGACAGCGAGATATTTAATATTGCGATATTGTCATGTCAGATTACCACAAACTCCAACAGATGTGTGAACTGAAACTTGTGGTAGCTTTTCTACGCTCTGATATTGAGATTATACTAATATTGATTTATGAAGTAAAAAGTCTGCGTTATTTTACTTTATTAGCACACCACAAACTCCAACAGATGTGTGAACTGAAACGTATGGTAGCTTTTCTACGCTCTGACATTGAGATTATACTAATATTGATTTATGCAGTAAAACGTCTGTGTTATTTTACTTTATTAGCTCACCACAAACTCCAACAGACGTGAGAACTGATACTAGTGGTAGCTTTTCTACGCTCTGATATTGAATTATACTAATGATTATATTATGGAGAAAAAGTTTGCGTTATTTTATTTTATTGGTCCAAAACGTAGTATATTTACACAATCAAAATTCTAGTTAATATTGTATTAATATACCTAGAATAAAGATACCATTAATAATACTTCATAACAGAATTTTTGTCATAAAACTGAAACCTTATAGATGTATAATGTTCCGACAAAGAACCTAGAATAAACTTCATGTGTTATACCAGCACTATCATACTACACTGTTCCATAGAAGCATACATTCAGATCGGTAAAGAGCTCATAGCGTCGTATTTAAAAAAATATTCTTACTGCAAGATACAGGAGTTACTATCCTACTGCTGGTTTATGTACCAAGAGCAAAGAACAATATGTCTATCACTCCAACACATCTAATATTTCTTGGCCTCTCGTAATTTCATTAACTTAATGTTAAATACATTCTGCTTAGAGTTGTTGATATGATAACTTTCTTACTGCTGTATTCATAATTGTATCACGATGGGATACATATAATAAAATTTAAAAAAGATAAATTTACATCAGGAAATTCCTATCCGTCTTTTACAAACTGTTTTTCCTATACCTTTATTCTGCAAAACATTCTTCTGACAAATATAACTAACAGAAAATTATTAAACACTAAAAGTATGTTATATTTTATTCGTCAGCCAAATTCGTAGTAGCAAATTTGTACAGATGAGTACAGATATGATGAAATTAGCTGCTATTGGTTTTTCTGTTTTTTTCCCATTAAGCTAGGAAGTTTCTTTAATATAAATATTTATATCTTTATCAAACTGTAATTAATATTGTTTTTAACACATTAAAAGTACATTGAATCTTAACACAGATTTTTTAACAACATTTCGTTGCTAACGTATGGATGTCGTATTTTGACAAATTTAAAATGGAATTGTTGAAAACAGCACTCCCACCTCATTTAAAAATGTAATGTCTTATTAATCACTAAGTTAGATTTCAATAAAACGTGTTTTTAGGTTTTTTATTTTTTGTTATAACCAGTAAAAGCAAAAATAATGTTTTTTAGATATCCCAATAGTGTTTTTTTGTTTAATTACGCCCTTCCACAGTCAATAGTAAGAGAATTTATCTAAAAATATTTACAACACTCATACATTTCCTAAACATCTATCAGTTGTTGGAAAGGGAAATCTGTGCGACATTTTTAAGACAAAACCTCTGAAAGATCGGGGGAGAGAGCACAATATTGCGTCTCCAGAGTCAGTGAGATGTTTACCTAGTTGTTTTCAATTTAATCTTCCCAAGATTCTTACCTACCTTTCGTTTCCTCTGCTGTCGTACTATAAAATACAGTAATATAAAGTATTTATAATTGACCTGATTCGTGACAATGGACTCCACTATAAAATAAAAATGCAATAAAATAGCATCCTACTAATAATAATTAACGAGTTTACCCCCTTGCGAAAATTAACTTAAATATTAATTAGGCATGCAGTAAAGAGTTTAAATAATAATTTAAACTTACAAACAATTAAATATAAATTATAATAACATCACTTTATAGTATTCAAAAATATATTGCTAAACGTAAATGGATAGATGTATGCTTTTTCGTTAAACGTTTTAAATTGTGATAACTAGGTGAAAAGTACCTTTATTAGGATTAATAGATAAATATAAAACCCCTCCTCACAAGTTGGTATCAAAACAAGTTAACTATAAATAAATGGTATATCCTAATAAGTAACCTTACCAGAAGTTTAAGTGTAAATAACATGATGAGATATAATTATACAATAAAAATAACGCATAACATAAACTAACATATAATAAACGATAACATTTAACAGTAGCAACAAAAATATAATTTCTTATCATTTTGAAGTGAGGATGACATTTTTGCTTTGCAAGTAAGAGATTCCTGTATATATATTGTTTAACTTATACGGCTTGTGTGCTATCGTACTTTAAGGACAATAACTAATTTTCCTCACGGCCATTATCTATTAAAAACACTAAGTTAGTATAAAGCAAATATTACAATTTTTTAGAATATAACTTTATCCCTAAATTATAATTAATTTTTAATAATGTAAGAATTAGACATTACAGAGTCCTCACCTTCACACGATTGGATTGGCCCGAGTTTATTCGGGCTCTCAATTCGAATACCGAGTGTCCACTGATTAAATCTTAAAAATAATCATCGAGTTGTGTGTATGTGACTTAAACCTCGCCATTTTATCTTTACAATAAATTTAGTTTGATTCCCATGCGTTAATGTTATTAAAAAACCATTGTTAGGGAAAGTCTAGGTAGGAATTGGTGTATTTGTATATATAATGTAAAAAAGGAATAGCTTTAAGGATATTCAACATAAATAAGAAGAGAAAGTAACGTAATGTAAACCAAATATACATTATTTTGAATGTAAGGTTACTACTTCTTTCATAACCTAAAAAATACCTTGGTAAATAAACTAAACGCTGTAATATTTTACTAATTCTGTAACTACATGCTTGTATATTAAAGTGATAATGATAATAAATAACTATTTATTATATAACTAAGTAAATATTAAATTATTTTTGCAGATATATTTTAAATTTATAGTTAAGTTTAATTTATTTGTACCACCTTTTTCGTTCAGGAATTACACATCAGTTACTAAACACATCCTATAAAATATTTAATTTGTTACATTTATATTACAGCCTAAAATTTTACTTACAGCCTAATTGTAAAATGTCTTACTATCAATACTTATTATCATATTTATTTATTGTATAGTCAATAATTGAGACTGTTTTAAAATCTGCCTATGTCTAAATTTATTTTTTCTAATAATCTGTATTAGGCTATCGGTTTTAATAAATTAGATTTCTGAATTTTGACATATGCAATATAGTTCCCGTTAACGCTCTCAGCCCTGAAATGCTTTGAAATGGTATCAAATTGTAATAGAATGTATTTTCCAGCTTGACCCGCTAATTTTACTTACACATTTATTAAAATGTATAACACTTTTTCTATTAAAATATTTATTCAGAATTGTAAACAATGCTTTTTATTTCAAATAGTGAAGGCAAAAACTTAGATTTGAAATTCTCCCTAAGATTTTCTTCTGGTAAATAGTTATTTAAAATTATCTAATGAATAACACATATTCACGTTGCAAGTTAAATGAATTTGAATGATAAATGCCCTTCACTTAATATTTCAATGAGACACTGAAAATAGCAAATGTTCAAAAGAGATGACAAGATGTTAATAGAAGAATATTGTCTTAAATATTGTAAATTGCTAAGTGGCGCAGGTTAGCTTGTAAATAATTGACATTCTAACATACTTAAACTAACAAAGGTACAACAGCTGTATCTCAGAGAGGCTCTAGGGAGTTTACGAGGAGTAAGGCTCCAAATTATACAAGAAAAATGTTTCCCAACTCCTCTATATTAGATTGACGGCCTGCTTCTGTAAGTCTTTATTACTTTTTTTTACAATACAAAGCTATAGAGTATGACTACGAAATATAGGAACTATCACTCCATAAGTAAGTTAGGAAACTTCACATATATTAACCTAATACATTAATTTAATTAATTCATATGTTTAAAATATGTCTTAGTTAATAATCATGTGAGAGTTCAGTGCCATTAAAATAAATTTCTAATTAAATTCTTCAAATTACAAAAAAAATTTATTATTAGAATTGTAATCACACGTGAATTACTCATTAATTCATTGTTTTATTACGGACAGTCGGTTGCACGCGTGTCAAGGTTATAAAGTTATCTCAGAAAAACACGTACATTTGAGAGTCATCAATCATTTTCAAATTTTGCATAACTGTCGATCGATTTCCATTTTTAAGAGGAATTCCTCTATCGATTTCACACAAGGTTGTGAACTACTAGAATGCAAATTGGCTCTCGGGCCCAAACTATTAGGTATTGACTATTTGTACCATACGTCTTATAAACGTGCTGTTTTAATGTTAGTTGGGTACAAGAAAAACTTAAAGTTGTATAACATGATAAATTATCTTTGATACAGAATTCAATTAATTCTATTTAGACAATGGGAAATATAATGAAGAAAACTATGAAGAAATTATTTGGAAATCTATATAAAATTTTATACTTTTCAATATTGAAACCTAACGACAAAATTTTTGAAATTATGGGAAATTAATTACCATCCAGTGAAATATTAACACCACCTTGAAATATAATTAAACCGTCAACTCAGCAACTAGAATGAATTACTTCATACGCACAGTAAATTTAAGTGAAGGAAATGAAGATGAAACGGAAAGTGAAAATTATTTCCTGGATTTGAAATTTTTTTTGAACTGATCTTTTTTAAGTATAAGAATAAGAAATAATTTATTTCCTCCATTAGTTTACAATAGAACTAGTATAGACATCTGACTTGAATTATTAGCCATAATATTAAATACATAATTATATCATGGCTAGCACAACTTAAAATAACATAATTATTTATATATTTAAAGTCGATAATTGTCAACTTACAAACTTGCGTTTCACACTGTAGCATTTTTAATTTAATTAAATGTGAAAAAGTACAACTTCTATTTTTTGACAAAAACACATACCTACCACAAAATTCAAACAAAAGTGAAAATACTAGAAATAATAAAGTTACTTAAATGTAATAAAAGTAAGACCATGAATGTAACGTGTCTATAGTAAGGTTATCTTCTATAAACCAATTACAAATATTTTTGTTTTAGTATAAGAGCGATCAATTGTGTTCTGAAATAATAACCCTTTATTTTAAGAATGCTCAAGTTCCAATGGAATTCAATAATTAAACTCAGTATAAAATACTAGTAATTTTAATAAAATTTAAAATCAATAATACAGCAACGCGAAGCTATCTTTTTTACTTTGAATTTATTCTCAATTATTTCATATTTTTAATCCATCAAAAGTTTACAAGTCCAGTCTTAAAATTAACAATCAATCAATCATTCAATAATAAATTGTGTCCTTCAAGTTCTCAGTGCTAATATTTTCAACACTACCTAAAAATAAAAATCTTTACTGAATTGCAAGATAAAATGATCTCCTTCAAATATAAAATGAAACAAATAATAAAATAAGACTTCTTCTCAAAATAAAAATCAAACTAATTAAGGCAATATTAATATTTAATATATGAACAAAGACAATGTCCAACCAATTAAACTCAAATTTGTACCAATTTCAAAGTACTTATTTTCTGTACATTTCCAATTTACAAGTTATTGAATTATCCAGAATTATCCGCTTGGCTTTGAATGTTAAATTTAGGAACTTGTTAAACTATATATAGAATTCTGAGAACATAAAATAAATTTTCTTTTTCAGTAGGCTATTCCTGATTTAACCAAATTGAACAGGAAAGTATCATCAAGTAATTTACTTTTTAAATGTTAAATTCTAACCTTCACAGTACCTCACACTTCTCCTGAAGACTTCACCAAGTAACAAAAATAACTATTATAGATTAATCAATTAAAAAAAACAAACTTTAAATTTTGAAAAGAATTTAATTCTTAATTCTCAACCTTCCTACCGAAAAATCAATACGGCAAGAGTAGGCTATCACTTTACACGAACTTCTCTCTCTGAGCACACAGCAACGTATCCATGAAAACGTGGTTGAATCCACCGGAAGGATCTAGAAGTCCCTCCCACCATCTAATCAACCTAACATTGGCCAATCAAATTTGAGCAAACACAATGTCTGAATTGGATGGTACATATCCAACCCAGACCTGTAACCTATGCTCAATACCTAGATACAAAAGGAAGCTTCTAGCATTCCTCGAACCCGAATCGACAAGAAATTCAGCACTGCCGGAAGGATCACAATCTTACAATTCAATTATTATATAAGTTTACAATTCTCTTAATTAAAAATATAAAGATTCCTATAAATAATTAAATAATATAGGAAGCATCCTATAATGAATTACTTACATGTTTGCAAATACAAAATATATCTTCAATGTGCATTAAAAGAACCTATCTTACTAACTATTAACCTCAAGCAAATCACTTATTTTGGATTTTTTTAAAGCCACTTTTTTAATTATTTTGAAATAGTTTTAATTCCTAATGCTTTTAGTTTTTTTTTTTTAAAGAATTAGGAACATGATTAAAAACCTTGTTGGCCAGAAAATAAAAAAGATTTTCTTAAGATCATTGTTTTGACTTTTGGTTTTATGTATTGAGTAGGCCTAGAGCTCTTGTATAATACTGAAATTGTTTAGAACTAAGATTACCGCTTCTTTCGTAGAACACTTTAAGTACTTTAAGGACAAATATGTGCTTTAGGGGGAAAGTTTTTAAAAGGGGCAAAGATCACTCACGTTTTGCTTTATACGGTATTATTCTTCTAAATGTTTTGTGTTATTTTTTAAGTATACGGATCACATTTTTCATTCAATACACTTCTTAAAAAATAAAACTTTCACACATTTTTTTCAATCACAAGAATTATTTTGCTCACAAACAGTGCTTGAATGAAATTTATAACATTATCAAAAGCAAAGTGGTTTGAATCAAAATTTATGAATTTTGTCTTGTCAACGTTCACCAACATTTTATTATTTATACACCACGATCGTAGCAACTTTAAAATCTATTTTAATATGATCTAGAATGTTTACCCAATAAGAATATGTATATTGCAGAGCTATGCCATAAGCAAATGCGATTATCTTTCTATAGAAATAAAGTTTCACTAAATCGTTGATAAAAACTATGAATAAGGAAGCTGATAGTACTGAAACTTGCGATACACCAAGAGAGATAGCCTTCGAATCACTTAAAAACTTACCCACTTTTACCTGTTGTGTTCTTCTAGTTAAGAAACTAAGAAACCAATCCAACGCTAACCCTCTTATTCCAGAATTTTGCAGTTTATTTAAAAGAATATTGTAATATTAACCAAAAGCTTTAGAAAAGTCGAAAAATAATCCTCTTGGTATTTTACTGTTGCTCATATTGTTTAGTATGCCATTAATGAAATGTGTAACTGCTTTTTGAGTGCTTTTACCCTGTTTAAAACCGAATTGACAAGGCGAAAAAAATTCTGTCTGATTTAAAAATGATAATTATTTACTTTTTCTGCACCTCTTAAATATATTAGATAACACTGATAGCACAACTATCGGTCTGTGATTTTGTAAAATCTCCCGATATCCTTTTTTATCTATAGGCACAACGATAGCTTGCTTTAGTTGAGTGGAAAATTTGCCACTCAAAAACCTTACATTAATAATAAATGCTAAAATTTTTGAGATTGATGACGCAATGTATTTAATAAGAGCAACATAAATGGTGTCGTTCCCAGTAGATTTTTTTATTTTTCAAACTCTTAATAATGCCGGCGACTTCAGCTTGGATCACGGGTGTCAAGAACATGGAGCGCTGTTGGTGATAACAGTGGGCGAGGGCGGGCGTGTGTGGATCTGGGTTACTATTCACCAATTGTAGTGGTGCAGTCACAAAGAGCTCAATGAACAGGTTCGCTATTATTCCTGGAGAGTCTACCAAATGGAATCCCTCTAATATTATCTTATTTACTTCTATTTTATTTGATTTATTATTAATGGTATTCATAACTTCCCACCGCTTTGCTGAGCTTCCTGAATGTTTTTCAAGTAAATTACTATAGTACTTTTTTTAGTTTCATTTATTTCTATTTTGAGATTGAAATTACTCGTATATTTATTATAATATTAGACTAAGGACATATTGTAAGGCATTTTCTTTAAAGAGTTATACATATTTTTATTGTACGTATTTCAGAGTGATTTGGTGATCCAAGGATTTTTTAAATCTACCTTACGTAATTTTGGGCATACTATTTTAACTTCTGTACTTTCAGATATACACTCAACATTCATGATTTTATAAAACTCACAAATGGCCTCATCGACATTTTCAGCCACGTAAATATCGTGCCGATTTTCATCATATAACTTAATTTACTTTTAACTTTTTAAAAATTTTACTTGTTTAACTCAAGTGGTTCATTTATATTTAACTTCGGCTTTTCATTTAGACAATAAGTGCTGTTAAAATGTGGTCTGTAAAATCAATATGAAAAATTCCGGTTTTAAATATTTTTTAATTTGTATGTCTCACAAAAATGTGGTCTAGACAAGAGGAATGATTATAAGTTATTATAATGTAATCATTTATAAGCGAAGTGAAACTACTATTAAACAATAGATATAGATATTTATCGGAGTCTGTTAAACATGTCTTAATATCTATATTTGCATCACCTACAAATATGCAATTAGTCTTAAACTTACCTAATGTTAGCTCGAGTTCTGATAAAAATGCCTGTTCTGAAAATTCGCGTTTCCCATAAAATCAAAAAAGAGACATAATTGATAGGCCCAGACTTACATCTAGTAATAAAAATATCTGCATTTTGCATGGTGCATTCCATCTTTCACCTTACAGTCAACATCATTAATTTAGATTTTTTTTTTCTTTTAAGAAATCAGCCAATCTAAATTACCCTCACGAACGAACTTTAAGATGAGTTTCTCATACATAAGCGCCAGGAAGCAGTATAATACAATAATGTACTAATCATGTATATAATTTTATCATACATTTCAGCTACACATTGTGGTGGTTTCCATGTGTAATAATCAAAACAATTTTTCTGTAATTATGTACACCACTGACATTTGTTGCTTAGCTCTCATAACATCGTCAAACAAACCTAAAGGGCGAAACTAAAGAACAAGAACATTCATATTGAGATCCATTATTACTCCCGCAGTGAATTCTAAGAAGGGAGGTTTTTTCACTGCAATAATTTTCTTCAGGGATCCAGTTTTTAATTTCCTTTCCCACTCCATTTATCATCTACAGTAATCTAATTCGTTATAAAAAGGGCCATCCAACACACAAAATTATATATTAATACCTAGAATGGAATTTAAAATAACAATTAAATTATTATATGTTGATAGCAAGATGAGTTAAAATATAAATAATGCAAAATAAGGAAATTCGTTTCAACATTCCGTTTCTGTTTCGGAGAAATAACTTGGCTTGATTCAGAGCCAAGGGAGATGTTCCACTGTGGGAACCCATTGTGATTGTCAAAGCTGGATTACGAATGAGTCACTTTCCTTATTCTATTGTTACAGACAGTATTAAATTCTTAATATAGAATTTAATTTAACCATTCATTTTCAGTGGAAAATGTTAATAAGTATGAATTGTTTCAATTTGAGAAATACAATGTAGAATTTATGCTTTACTAGTATAGATTGCATAGAGCAAAGATTTCTTGTGAACAAGAACGGTTCATATTATATCAAACAAATGGACACACTGAATAAAAAGATGTCTCAGATTGATATCAGGTTGAAGTAGCTTCGGAGTTAGAATATTGTGAGTTGATGGATATCCTTGTCATGGCAGCCTTGCGACCGTACGTTTAATTCTTTATGCAACTCTGGACAATGCTTTGCTTTCTTTATTTATATAATGTCAACTCCTTTAACACTGTGTAATCTTTACTCTTATTTACATTCGTTTTCATGAAAAACTAATATGAATCGTAAGAGTACGCATTAGAATGCATTATTATTTAACTTTTTTTAAGATTATAGAGATACAATAAAAGCTTGTATAATATCACAAAGTCTATACCAGTATTTAACTTTTTTTATATCTCTCGTACTTTATTACCATACAAGGCATAATTTTGTATAAAGTACGGATCCATCTTTCATCATACAAGCATTATAATAGGCAATTTTATCAAAATATTGAAGTTATTGTAAAAGTTTTTTATAACAGAAGTTTTTAATTTAGTTTTAATACAATGTTTAATATCAACACACTTTTGTTGTATACATTTATTTATATTAATAGGTGGATCTATAAGGAAAGTGTAGTACGTATAACAAAAATACAACAGAGACTTCGTGTGCTATAAGACTGTTGTAATAAACTGAATTAAAGGAGGAGGAGGAGAAGGGGTCTTCAAGCAATGATTGATGGGAGTGGAAGGGTAGTCAAGCAATACTTTTGCTAGGGTATTAGCATGCGGTATTTGGTAAGTAAGAGCCGGTGAAAGCAGTGATACGTGTTGATGAATATGATCTATGTTTGTAAATGTTAAGTTGGTCACAACTAAAATCTTACTATAGATGTGTAGCAAATCAGTGACACACGTAACCCTAATTTCGTATAGTGCTCAATTTCGGGAAAATATACATTACAATAAAGCTACAGGTAATAATTAATTGAGTCATTTTTTTGTTACTTATTGGCGCCGTTACTTAGTAACATTTTTTATAAATCTCCGTTATTCTGCTTTGGAGTAATTTTTAAATACTGTTCCTAAATTGCCAGGTTAGACTCATAGAAAGTACATTAAGTTTAAATGTTCAGACACGTAAATCAATGTACAATTTTCAAAGCCATGCTTATCAAACAAGATCTCGAACTCATTAAGTATTCCGGTTTCCAATACTTTAGACATGTTATAGGGGCGAATAAATTGAGAGTAATTCTGTTTGCAGTATTACTTACTTACTTTTAAAATATAGGGACACATAATATAATAATCACTTTAACTATTAAAATTAAATTTTGATTACTGGAAATACATTTAGACAGTTTTCAGAACAACGGCACATTTGGACAAAAGAAGATAATAGAATTTTATACATACCTTGTAGAAAAATATAAATGTTTAAAATCATCATTAAGCAAGGTATCAAGTTTAAAATTTAAATTGTATGCAAACAACTAAATGCTCAAAATCTATAATAGTAACACATAGAATAAAGAGCAGTCATAATTTCAGTATATATATATGGAGTAAGTAAATATTCCATTTTAGTAGATACTTTTCGTGTTTCGTATATGATAATGGGTGGGTTATGTCAGGTATTAAAACACAAACTATTTAAAATATACCTTATTGAATGTGGGTTCGTGGCAGTAATATAAAATAACTAGACTGTTTATCCTTGCATATACAATATAAACACATGTAATTGTTCTGATAACGTAACTTAGGTGAAACTTTGACTCTGCATTGTTTTTTTTCCTAACTCAACTCAGTTTGTTTAAGGTCACAATACTTTAAGTTGTAATAACAAGCTATATTAGCACTATTATTGAGTTTGATTGACTAATTATAGAGCTACAAATCAATAAACTTGGAGTGTAAGTATTGGTAAGTTACCCGAGATTACTGTTACCGCAACTTTACGACTTTCTGCTACAAGTTATCCCTGTGGCAATATACAGCTGCAACTGAATATATATGTTCATGTGTGGAACTCGGTTTTAGAACAACATTCCATCAATTACGTAAGCTTGTATTATCATATATCATAATATACTAATTGTATTAAATAAAAATGCTTTGGAACCGAACCACTACGGAAAAAACACTTCTTCGTGCAAGCCTGACCAATAATATGTGATCTACGCTGTATTTATTTAAGCATTTTTATACAACTAGTACTACATTAGAACTGTGTATAATGTTTAAATCTTTAGGTTTTGTTCCTAAAAGACCTTTTAACAATTATATTGAGAATTTATAGGAAAATTATATAGCCAGTATTGAAAAGTAACATTCAATGAAATAGTTTTAGTTAAATTTTTATTGAATCGATTGTTTATTACAATATTCTTATAATTATATCAATTAACTTATTCAAGAACAACGTTTGAAAGTAAGTATATTGCCCAAGCAATATTCTTTGTGATCCTGATAAATGTATACAATTAACAACTAGTTTTTCCAGAATCTAGACGCCTTGATTCCATGTTGATTGCTTCATTATCTTGAAGGCAATTTAATATATTTAATCCGTAAAACATGGATACCCATAAAGAACTATAGACATATATTAAATGATTAAATTAACATTTTTATATTTTGGAAGTAATGGTACGTCTTTATTTAAATTTTAGTGATTTTTATATCCATATCATTCATATTAGGATACTTCCAAACTATATA
This sequence comes from Homalodisca vitripennis, assembly GCF_021130785.1. Classification (NCBI taxonomy): domain Eukaryota; kingdom Metazoa; phylum Arthropoda; class Insecta; order Hemiptera; family Cicadellidae; genus Homalodisca; species Homalodisca vitripennis. The sequence goes on along the minus strand of NW_025777093.1, from coordinate 129,312 downwards.
TCATTAAGTCCATCCCATGAGTGGCGAACAACTGGAGTGGATTTATATGGTTTCCATAGAAGTGATTATTTTCTCATTTCCATAGTCTTCCTAATATTAGAGTGATGCATTTGACAGTCTCATTAAAATACGGATAACAAATAACAACGTGAAATATTATTTTGTCTGGTTAAAATACGCAGGTATATCTTTTGCATCTAGGCTTTAAGATGTATTTTAATTTCTCTATAGTAGCTAGGTATAAAAGGACTATGCTGCATCAAAAGAAGATATTCTAAAACTTTTCTAAAATAAAAGTTTCGCCCACTGAAACTCACTTTTGTGGCAATGACCTAATTTTTTCCCTTCAAAAACCTCTCCTTGTACAATTTTTAGATTTGTTTATGTATAAAACCGTAAAAACTTCGGAATATTGGAAGACAACATTTTAAAATGATAGACGATAGTTATACTTCATGACCAACGTCACAGTATAGCGGGTTAAACGACCTCTAAGTTAAAGCCTAATGCAGTATAAATGATGACAAACAAACAAAAATTCAACTGTATAGTTTCAGAGTTTTAATTTATAACTTGTAATAATTTATTGAAGTGTAGCTATGGAAACTAAGCTAAAACATTAGTAATAAATTGACTATTTAATGTTGTCCAAATATGTTGGATATACAGTAATGTGATAGATACTAGGACGGGGCCAGAAATAGGGTAAATGTTTGTCGTCGAACTCACTTGTACGCTCTCAGAGCAAATCGGTTTCTCCCTACAACTTCAGATAACTCACAAAAAATGTGATTGTCTTTAATAGTTTAGTATTCAAAAACTAGGATAAAATAAATTAAATAACAGAATAAACTACTCCAGTGCAGTTTGGACGCAGTTATAGAAAAATAATTCCTGTCCGACGCTGCTGTCGACAGTACACCTCCCCCTAACGCATTTGCGAGTTTCATAGAGTTTCATAATGCCTGATACAATTTTATACTGATAACGAAGGTGTAAACGAATTTAAAGTGTAATTCATAAAATCAAGGTGGCTATAATACACGACTATAAAGGAATATAACTAAAATTATAAACTAAAAACATTATTTATTTATGGGTTATAAGGGAAATAATAAGCGTTAAGTTGCAAAATTTTCCGATCACTTTCACCTTTTTCCGTTTTTGTAAAATATGATTAATCTTAGCACCATTCAATGGAATAGAAATTTTTCACTATTTAAATTATAACAGTTTGACTTATTACTAAATAAATAAGAATATTGTGTCAAAGTAGACGGTTCTCGCCCTACGAGATAATGTTGACATAAGAGGTGGTGACGGGGATGGTGACTCCCTAGGGGGAACAAATATAGTTCCTGTCACACATGTTTAACCTAAATAAATTTTATGATAGTCACTAACTAATCTATCTAAATATGTATGATTAGAGATTATTTAAATAATAGACTTATGAATGTATCTAAAATCTATTTGTGAATAGAAAATTTACTTTCTTCACTACATACATTTGATCTGCGACCTGTACAGGGTTTCAGATCTACTAACGAATTCGTGAGGATGTCAGAACCCATGTCCAAATAATACGAGTAAAATAACAATATTATTGTTATGGAGATTTTGTATACAAAATTTGCTTAATGTAATTAACCCTTATTGTATCATTTACTGAAATTGTTTTCAGAACTTCATCGAACATGATCGCTAGACCCCCAAACGAATTCCCCCCTTTTCAAACTGTTTTCACTGTTTCCACAACTTCAGATTTACAGATCTCTATACAATAAATGATACTATAGAATAGATTTGGATTTTAATAAATGTATGAGGAAAGGAGTTGATAACTCAAGATAAAAATGAATTGAATGGCCACCACAGTATATATATATATATATATATATATATATATATATATTGTGGTGTATATATATATATATATATTGTGGTATATATATATATATATATACACAGGGTGATTCATGAAGTTCTCCCCCCACATCTACAGCACGGGGGGAGATATTTTATCTGTATTATATATTTTATCTGTATAGGTTTGTTACACAATATTTTTTTAGAAAAATAAACAAAAACATTAAGAGTAATATTTATTGCATTAGAACCCATTATTCATTACATTAAGTCTTAGCAATATATTTTAGATTACAACACAATATTTTAATAACAGTTGTCTAAGTTTTCTAATAATAAACATATAAAATATTTTGTTTCATCAAAATAAATTATATATAAATATATAAACACTTCATCAACATTTTATTTTAGTGGGTAAAATATGTTTCCCACTAATATAAGTTGAGATAATGCTGAGCTTCCTGCAGACAAGGAAATTGTAACGACCTGGGACTGATTGTTTCCTGAAAGCTGCACATTTTAGATGTTAATAACTGTGACTGGTTCAATTTCCTTTGAAATAATAAGGTTATAATACCTTTATTTATTGTCTTTGATAACAAATACCAACTATTTTACACCTATATCATATGTATCAGGAATAACAGGTCACCAAGCAATAAGAATAATTTGTAAAGGTTACAAGGTACAAACTAAAACCATATGACATAGTGAAATACGCTTTTTCATGAGCAGGGTATATTTAACTCTGCATTTCTTCACACAGTTATTTCACAGATCATTTGAAATGAAATGAAATGAAAAATGACTTTATTAGAGGCGAAGTTAGGACTATAAAGTCCTCTCTACCACTTAACCTCAAACCAAACCAATTTGCATGCTAACCTCAAAATAACGCAGATCCATAAATGCAACGAGATTTTTTATCAATATATTTGTCAAGATTTATATATTTCAATATATAAATATATACCAATATATTTCAAGAAATTGGTCATCTGAAGATATTTGTACTTCATGGATAAAACGAGTTTCGTTAAAAATCCTGTAAGATGAGTTAAAAAGCGTATAATGTTAAACTTTTGTTTAAATGAATGGTTCCAAACTCACTGTTAATGTTTTAATAAGATAAATCTCTAAATAAAGAGGTTACAAAATAAAGATAGTAAACAGCAATGCATATTTTGAACAGAATATTCCAGTATATCGCAAAATGTATGTAATAAACACTGGCTTAACACATTTGCTGAATAAGTAATCACATGGTATATTGCCGGGTTATTGCATTCGTTTGCTAAAACAGCTTTGAATTATTACTGACAATTTTACTAAATTATACCAACATTCCTCTCCTATCAGATTTGGTTTTACACATCTTGTTTTCATTTTAGTAAGGCAGTACATTCAATATCGAAATAAAAAAGACTAAAGTTGGTGCTTTGTAGTTTATACTATAAATACACTATTAGACACTGTAAAACGTATTTAATGGAATGATAATTATAATTTTCTAACCTTGTCTTCAAATATGGTATCATTCTTGTATCCAGTTTGGTAAAATTATAATACAATGCTAAACTATATATAACACTTTTGATTTATTATACTTCACAATCACCTTTTGTAAATTAATATGTAACCTTTACGTAATACTTATTATTTTCAAAAAGATATTGACTATAAGCAAAATGTTATAAACAGTTTTGATTACACCTACGTTAGAGTCATATTTTATTGAAATTATGAGCATATGCAATAAATATTCTAGGAATTGATTTTATAAACTGTAGGAAGATTTTATGATAATAAAATGTCTAACTCCTATAAATACCACACTTTAATCAGTAAAATTACGTATCGAAAGAAAGAGACAATAGTTACTAATTGTTTGTCTTCTAAAGCAGACTACAATTACGTTAAAAACATCGTCAGTAATATTATATTTACATGTTTATGTCAACATATTCTCAAGTTTTATTATCAACATAAAATTGGATATGAAACATAACCATTCCGTACTATAGTTTAGGTAAAACTTTAGTACTAGTAAATTTGAGGATGTCTTTATATTTTGTTGTTGTTACATATTGCTATGAAATATGGATGATTTGAAAGGATAAAAATATTACGGGAATTTTCTATCATAAGGCTTTGAAAATTAAATCTTTCGTTTCAAGAAAAAGAATTTACATTTTTTCTTATCTGTCAAATCCTAACACCATACCTTTTGATGGAAGGATTACGGAAGATTAAGAAGTTTCTGGAAAGTACTATAACGTTCAGAGTACTACAATCTGCACTTTTATTTAGCTGTCAAACACTACATATTTCAGGATTTTACCCGTGAATGGACGGATATATCAATGCTTTTAAGGTCTTGTTACTGTTTAACACACACACTAAGGACATATTTCTAGCAGTTCTACAAAATTTCCCGCCTATAATTCAAGTTACAGGATATTTAATGTGTGTTATATTTTTATAGTTATCGTAAATGGTAAACCCATTACATACATTTCTTAATTTTCTAATTATTTAGTTACTTACTATAATAACAATGAGGGAACAATATAGTATCGTAAGCTGCTTATAACAAAAAATACCAACCGGTGCTAATATAGTGCTATGCAACTAACATAAAATTTTCAACAAAATTTTTTTATAATGCAGTAAGTATTCTTTACTATATTAATTTTAACGAGAAATAATTAGAAATCCCAATAAAAAGACAATATGTTATCAGCAGCCTAAGCAAATAAAAAAAACCGTAGAATGAGCAAGATCCCAGAACAAAATTATGTTAAAAGGGGCTTAATTAAACGTTATCATTAAAAAAATAAGAATATAACCACCCAGCCATTGAAACGATAGTAAAATGTAATTTTATAAAGTTACGAAAAATCATAGCATTTATAAAAGTTATGTGTATTCAAAATATTGCGAAGTCTTCTACAGCCATTTTAGAAGTTTGAGCTACATTTTGATGTCTACCACGCAAATAAGAGAGATTTAAATCAGAAGAGTTATAGCAATTTAACATTCCCAATATTTTTTATCCTGTTCCGTCTTTAAATTCTTTAGTCGTTATAAGAAACTTTTCAGAAACCATTAAACCCCAGGAACCGATTTACAAAAGTAAAAGAATTAAGAAAAATCTATTATAAAACAAATTTTTAAAAAGTCATAAAGTTATAAAAAAATACTCATATAAAAAATGCAACTATGAGGGTAAGAACATCTTCTATCCGTGCAGTATAGTATATGTATGGGTGTTTTATTTCAAATTAAGAGCACAGATTTTGTAATTAACTTTTTTCCTAAGTTCCAAAACCCGATGCTTTAGGGGGGGGGGAGCATTCTCTGAGACAGCTATATCATGTTTTTCTAGACGGGTACATCAACAGTCTACCAGAATTGCGAGTGATATGCGATATCACCTACATCGTCTACTCATCATACAGTATGAGAAACGAACGGTCAAATATATTGCAATTTCTATCAGCCTGCTATTCCCCCAGTATGTTCCGGTCTAAAGTTTTCATGTTCATAATATAATATGTAGATATTAAGATGATTAACTGCAAGCCTGAACGATTCTTTTTCATTGTTATAATAAGTAAAATAGCCTCCTGTAGGGAAACGGCCTTGAAATTCTCCCCATAATAACAGTAACTGCCCTCAATCCCTTTTACGCCCCTATTTTTATATTGAAGCGTAATGGGAGATTTCTTATACTAAAGATATAATTAAATGTACCCGCACACATTTTAGCACGTTTTTTGTGTAGCTTTATGAATGTTTAAAAACGATAGATTATAAAGAAATATCCCCGAATAACCAATGAAAACACTTAAAAAGTGTTTTAATTCACATGAATTATACTGGTATATTTAAAGTTATACATCTGCTATGACCATTTTAAAATTATTTGTATTTCTCCTTTATAAATTTTAAAAAATTATAAACTGATTTATATATAAAACCGTCGTAAAGTTTTTCCGGGCCCCATCTTAGATCTTTTATGATTATGGTTAGCTCAAAAATCGAGTAGTAGGCCTAAGCGGACGACCTTCCCTTTTAAATATTGACCCTAAATTTTTTAGAAATCTTCCATGAGCCGAGAGGAACATTTTTTCACCAAGGTAATGGTTCCAATTCTATACGGCCTTTCTATTGTGTTATTGCACAGGCAGACAAACAGAGAGACGGCAGCCCTTTGATGTTTTGACCTCCAAATCAATAGATTTATTTCTTAAGCCAATATGAAACTGTTCGCAACGTTAAATGTATTTGGACCTTTCTAAAATAGATATCACATTGGCAGACGGACTTTGACTTAATTTCAATAAGCCCCTTTCAAGTCCTTAATAAATTATAGTGTATGAATAGTCTTATTAACGTTAAATAATAAACTAAAGTATTAGAATGATATGGACAAAGAGGTGTCACCAGCAGATGGAAGTAGCCGTGATTGTAAGTGAGTTGATTAATATCCTGTCATGGCAGACTGGCGACCTTCCGTTCCCTTCCTTAAGATTCCGCTGCACGTCGTTCTGGACAATCCTTTACTGTGTGCACAGATATCATGTCTCCTTAACCCGTTAACTCCAAAGAATCTTTAATGTTATTTTACATGAGACGTTATGGATAATATATGTTTTAAACTAATACAATGTTTATAGTTTATAGACAGGTGATAAAGTTTGTACGAGACCCGACTTTAAATGGCGTTCTTATAAGTATTTATCTCCTACTCCAGTTATGATAAGGCTAAAATATATTATTACTCATTAAAGTTTAAAAGATATATAGCTTGATCGTACAATCCTACTTATCTAGTACATAGTTATAAAATATTTTTACTCTTCAAGTATATATTAATTACTACAAAGAGCGTAGAAATATGTATTTCTCTTTAAGAATGCATTCTTAAACTACATAAATAATACAAGCAAAATTATTAGTTGCTGAGATATTCGTGCAATGATAAGGCTAGGACTATAAAATGTTTAAAGTTAACCTCATAAAAATGTCAGTAACCTTTCTATATCCAATCACTTCTCTCTGCCAAATAGATATGCTGGGGTGAACAGACCAATAGGCTGTCATCTTATATACGAGTATGTTTTGAAATGTAACGCAACACCTGAACATTGTTTTATTCTGAGTTATATTGTTTTATCTCAGTTTTATTCTGAGTTATATTCTTTTACCTCAGTTTTATTCTGAGTTATATTGTTTAATCTCAGTTTTATTCTGAGAACAAGTATATTTCCAAGAGCTATGAAGATCAGTTTAAATTCTGATTGATATGTAGCAAGTCTTTCGTTTGGATTTTGTTGATATGATGCTTTAAAAAGCTGGTCAAAAATATTTCAGGTATGACGTTTCTGACAATATTAATACCAAAGAATATTTAATTTTTCTTAATCTCAGCAGACAATCTTTGTTTTGAATATGGTTCCCTGTTTAAAGCTGTCCCTAATAACCTTTTACAATGTGTGGTGGTGTTGTTAACTGAGCGTCAGTGAAGCCTGTCATTCAAAGGTTTGTAAACCTCTTTTGTCTGTCCTCAGGATACTCAAGAACGAATGGAGTTGCAGACTTGATAATTTGCTAAAAACACGTTATGCGAAAAGTAGTTTTCTGTACTCAAAAATGTTTCTGTTAACTCAATCTTATAAATTATAAGTGTACGTGGATCTTTGCAAAATTAAATTCAACAACATTTAAGAATCTTTTAGAACTATATGACAATGGTCCGGTCAATTTAGCCAAAAAATAAGGGTAACTTTGCATTAATTCCCAGAAAGCTGAAAATTTGCATAGATGTTAAGGACAACCATTTTTATGAAATTGTGAAAAGTCCCCATCGATCCCATGTATGCAAATTTTTTTATTCAAGGTCAAATTTCACAAAAATAGGTTTTTTGAATTTTTCTGCGAAACGGTTAGTTTTATGAAAAAGACATATCAGACAAAAGTTATAGATCATGCAATTATCTACAAAAATGCTCCTAGCGCTTTTTTTCATAACACGAACCATTTTTGAGAAAAGACAATTACAAAACTTTCTTACACTGGATTGTCCATAATAAGCACAACTAAGCTGCCTATGATATCATTAGGCGTGTAATATAAGTAAAACTATAAGTATGCGTGACTAATACATTCACATTAACCGATAATTCTGAGAATATGATATTAAAAAAATGGGAGTGGAGTACCTAATTTTAAGGGACCATGTGCCCTTTAAACAACATCTGACTGTCATTTCATTGTTCGAGTGGCCGTTCCGTCTCCCTATTTTTCTGAGGTCGCACCTAAATCACCGTTAGTCTTGAAAATTCATTCGTAGTGAAAACACGTACTTATTTTAAATATTCTCTGCTAAAGTTTGTGCTGTATTCACATTTTGTTGAAAATATGTCGCAATAGGTTTTTATTTGCACTAAACTTTTATTATCAAGTAAATGTGATATTGTTGATCGCGGCATGAAGACGTTACTTAACGCGAGTATTCAAGGGGGGGGGAATCAATTTACTGATTACTTGAAGAATGTAATGTAAATTCAGCGTCAAATCATGTGCAGTGTCGCAAACATTACAATAGAAAGAGTACAATTGCAGCAGCAAAACGGCAACATGGAGAGGAATCAGCTAGTACCTCTCAAAAAGTCCTCCTCGTATTAGAGCACATGTAAGTGAGTCATATTTTTCTTTTAAAAATTGTTGTTTATTTTGCGGCGACAAGTTGAGTGAGGAATACAAAAAGAAACAAGCACAGAAATCTCGTAGTAAAATTTGTAACGTTAGAACTCTTTCATTTAAAGACTCAGTTATGAAAGCAGCTCATTCTCGTTCTGATGACACCGCAAAAACTATTGTTGCTCGCATCGGGTTTGAACATGATTTAGTTGCTGCTGAAGCTAAGTACCATAATGATTGCTTTGTATCATTTTTAAAGCCGACCTCTGGAGGCTAAGTCGGCCGTCGTCAAGATGAAACCATTGTATCTCGCCATGGGGGAAGTATTTTCATATATTGAAAGTAGTGATGACTGCCAGTTTACGTTAGAAGAATTGAAAAATATTTGTAAAAACGTAAGTGCTGATAACAGAAAACTTAAAATTACGATTTAAGTTTAATTATGGTAATAGAGTCATTATTACTCAGAAACTAGGTCAATTAAAATTGTATGTTTTTCTTGTTAATTATCATGATATTATCAATCAAGCTTGGAGTGAAAAAACCTTAAGGCAAAGAAGAGCAACTGAAGGTCCTACCAACTGCGGCAGCAATTATTCGGGAAGATAATCAATCGGTTTCAATCATAATACAGTTTTTACATGCTATGACTGGCTGTGAAACAACATCAGCAATGTTTCGAAGGGGTAAAACAACAATTTTTTAATTGTTTGAAAAAGAAAATTTTATTACTTGAGCACAAGCTTTCGAAGATATCAACTCTTCACCAGAAACTCGCTTTCTTCTCTCTGTATATGGAGCTCCAAAAATTACTTCCATAGACAAATTACGTTACTTATCTTTTGCAAAACAAACACGTAATAAAAAACAATTAATATGTGCAATTAGCCTGCTTTCCTCCAACCGCGGCTTCCGCTCACCAACAGTTTTTATCGTGGTTCAGGTGTGGCTTGGTAATCAACTAGACCCAGAACAATGGGGTTGGAAGCATGACGATAATGCATTGGAACTAACCCACATGCTTCTTCCGCCTGCACCAGAAAACCTCCTTAATTCTGTTTTTTTGCAACTGCAAAAAGGAGTGTAACTTAAGATGCGGCTGCAAAAAAGTAGGCTTACTTTTTTCACTAGCCAACACTGTCAAGGCGAATTGTGTTCAAATGTTTAATCTCCAACAGAAGAAGGTTTTTACATGAACGACGAAACAACTGATTTATCGCTGTTAGTACAATTTACGTCTACTCAAGAAGATGAGGAAGAAGAAGAAAATAGAGAGAGAAGAAGATGGAGGGGAAGAAGAGGAAATAATTAATGACGATGATGATGAATAAAATATGTTTACAATCAAGTATAAAGGGACTTGTCACTCGAGCTGTACCTGATCGACAACGACTATACTGACAAGAGTGCAACGACTGAAAAGAAGAAGAATAACATAACATTCATTAAATGTAACTGGAATAGACTGTGGACCGGGGAAACCACATTAAAAAAAAATCGCGCTAGGTACAACACCTCATACGTGGCGTGGAAACGTGTTCATATTACAGACAATACGGCGTAAGAAAATTTTGTAATTATTGTTTTTTCTCAAAAATGGTTCGTGTTATGAAAAAAAGCATAAGGAGCATTTTTGTAGATAATTGTATGGTCTATAATTTTTGTCTGAAATGTTTTTTTATCAAACTAACCGTTTCGCTAAAAAATTTTAAAAACCTGTTTTTGTGAAATTTGACCTTGAATAAAAACAATTTGCAGACATGGGATCGATGGGGACTTTTCACAATTTTATAACAATGGTGTGCCTAACATCTATGCAAATTTTCAGCTTTCTAGGAATTTTTGCAAGGGTCAATGTCTAAATTGACCGGACTACAATAGGAGAAAACAATTTGTTATTAACTATTTACTAGGTAATATATCGTGAGTACTTAAAACCTCTGAACTAAAGACGGTTAGGATGATGTATCTACAGTAAATGGACACGTGAAATGTAAAGGGTTGATACAAAATAAAGTAAAGTAAAATAAGGATATCTCATTTTACCGGGCGAAGTTAAAAAAGATGAAAGAAAAAAGTTAATAGATAATATTTAGTTTTTATTGCCTTAACTAAAAAAAGACTACAGTATAAGGGAAAATTAACTCAATAAATGTTTGTGTAATTTTGGTTTAAAACGAAAAACAGTAGTAACAAGCCCTTATAAAATTGTTTTCTTTAGTATAAAATCAAAGCTAAAAGCTTACTTTCCTTTAGTAGTTTTTATTAGAGGGTTTTTCATTCAGCTTGCATTTCAATATTAAACATGGGTTATTTTGATACTTATATTAATAAGAAAATAGAATACAGAACTTTTATCTCTACTATTATCATATTTCAAAGAGAGTTTCTTTTCGAGTGATTCTCCTTTGGTAGGGTATTTTAAGAGCCAGTGATTAGGGGAAGGACGTACTCTACTTTTCAAATCAATATATTAATACCACGGCTGACGAAAGGTTTATGTACAGTTTCTAAGCTGTTAATTATTATAAATGGAAATAATTATTTTAGAGTGAATAATTTAAATTGCTTTTGAACACATAATGCATTATTTACTCCCTAATGCTGTTTATGAACCACCTTTATTCTATTTATTGTTAAGTATTCTTACATGAAACATATATTTCAATCTATTCATTCCAAAAGATTAAAAATTATTTTTTAATTATGAATAAAATAATATTTTATTTGCTTATAAATTTATGAATACAATTAAGTTCCAAATGTCTCAAAACAGCTTAAATTTATATTTCTGTAATTATTATAAATGTATTGGTGAGCAATAAATGTCCTTCGACCCCATATTGGATGTACAGTGCAATAAACTATACGGGCCAGTCGCCCTCTAACCGATATTGCCCGCTTTACGGACACCAACCAAGTTATTCCGCACGGTATTACAAGGCTCCAACTAAATATTCATGATCGTGGAACACGGTCGTACAACAGTTATTGTCAGTAAGTCTTGTATTACCACGTAAAATACATAATACTACCAGCTCAGATACATTTAAAGTGACGAATACCGAATCAAAATGTCACGTAACAGGTAACTTACTAATCTTCTATATTTCTCAATTAATTATCAAGCTGTATTTGTCACGTTACGTATTGATTATTACTATTTTGACGTGTTGCCATGAACTCCGCTGTAATTTGAGTAACCGTGCGACAACTCTAGGTTGGCAAATTATTACAAATACACAGAACTATATATACTTAATCGTAAAATAGATATTTCTTCTCCAAAAATAGATAACATAGTTGCCGTTTTGTTTCCAGGGACGAGCGCCCTAAGATTATAAATGTTTTTACACCGTCAGACACATTTGTCCACTCTCTGAGTTTTGATCATGATTTAATTGTTTGGGATACAACTACAAAAACATTACATAAATATACAAACTATATAATGAATTCCATTTCACGAACGTTTATTCTGAAAATTAATAATTATACACTAAAGTTGTTTCAGATGTTATCGACTCTTAACTATAAAGCAACCACTATAATTCTTTATATTTATATTATAATCCGGCCAAAGTATTTTGCTTATTAATTAAGAATAAAATGTTTACGTCGTAGATAAATCTTTATAAATAGCGCAATTTAAATTCCTGAAAGCTAGTGATGATCATGATCAGATATTCTAATACCTTGATCAATTAAAAAAATTGGAATTTAAGTTTGTCTGTTCACATGATATCTCGAGAGGGAAGTCATCTATTGACTTAAAATCGTAATATAGGCACAATCAAGTAATGGTGGTGCACGTGACTCCATTGATTTAGCTCACGGTTACTAAACAGTTCTACATCAGTCTTTTGGGTAAACATAAACAGCTAAGATACAAATATTTGAATGAATAACTTGCAAACTAACTGAGTATAATCATATGTAATATTAAGATTAACTGACATAGTAACACATGTACTCTAACTATACAGCAGACTGAGCTATATATTTTTAAATGAATCACCACCACAAACTAGCGACATATATCTTTATAGTACTTTAAGGGGAGCACTTCGTAAAAAAATCTCAAAAATTACAAATTTTTTTTTTTTTTTTTATTAAAGTTTGGAATTTCCCGATAACAATGGTGGTATTAAATTTTTTTTATGATGACTAGAAGTGTCCGAAATATTTTTTTTAAATAGGCCTGCAGGCAGTTTCGGGCCTGTAGCAGTCACACTTTGAATGGTGCTGTTATAGTACTACTTCGTTGCAGTCATGTTCATGATTTGGTTGGCAGTGACAGTTTGTTATGTCAACAAACTTACACTAACCAACAAAACATCTGTTTTATAACCATTGCTTATAACCTAGGTAGCATACATGTTTTGGTTACTGACATTTCTGTTTTAGAGAGTGAAAATTACGTAAATGATTATGGTTTTTTGTGAGTTTAGTGGAGAGTTCTGAGTATTTTTTGTTATAAGTGTAGTGAATTTTATAATGCCACGTTCAAAGCCTGCTTTCAAGAAACGCGTTTTCAAAGGAAATCAACATAACCCTCCAACTAGTCCTAGGCCTAGTTTCTCAGGATCAAGTAACAATCGAGGTACCAATACTCCAAATGTGGATAGGCCAAGACCTCAAAGTGCATCTTCTAAGAAGGTCAGTCCTTTTTTGAAACAGTACCAATTGAATGAAAATGATGAGTCTGAAAACTGTATAGTTAATATAGGATTGTTGAATGAGGCTCTTAGTAACGTTTCAGTGTGTAAAAATTGCCATGGCCAACTTGTTTACAAAGTAAAACACATTGTAGGCCTAGCATCAAAAATTATAGTCAGCTGTTCTGATTGTGAAAACACTATTACTGTGACAAACTCTGAATTAGTCAGGCCTAACACTAATCAGAATGAAGCAAAGTCTGATAGGCCTAACACATTTTATGACCTAAATCTTCGTTTGGTTTATGCTATGCGTAACATAGGCAAAGGTAGAGTGGCTGCGGAGAAAATTTGCGCTTTTATGAATCTTACACCTCCGCCTTTGAGATATCATGAACATGAGCATTACTTGGGTTCAATTGCTGAGTTAGTGTGTAAGAAGTCAATGCAAAGTGCTGTGCAAGAAGCTGTATCGGATAATGATGGTTGCAGAGACCTCGCTATAGCTGCTGATGGCTCATGGCAGAAGCGGGGTCACCTTTCACTAAATGGAGTGGTATCAGTGACATCTTTATCAACCGGTAAGGTCCTAGACATCGAGATTTTATCTAAATATTGCAGATGCACTAATAGACTAAACAACACGCATGGTGATGGCTGTATCGCAAACTTTGAAGGTTCTAGTGGAGCCATGGAAGTTGCTGGAGCAGTCGCAATTTTTCAGCGCTCGCAGGCATTGTATGAGGCTCGTTACCTTGAATACCTTGGTGATGGAGACAGCAAGGCGTACTCCAGTGTATGCGAAGCCAAGCCCTATGGTGATACTGCCATAACAAAGATAGAATGCATAGGCCATGTCCAGAAACGGATGGGATCGAGATTAAAAAATCTAAAAGCTAAGACTAAAACACTCCCTGACGGCTCACGACTTGGCGGCAAGAACAAGCTAACAGATTCTGCCATTATTCAGCTCCAAAAATACTACGGATTGGCAATTAGACGCAACACAAACTCTGTTGAAGACATGAAAAAAGCCATTTGGGCAGAGTTTTTTCCATGTGATGTCTTCTAATGAAAGGCCTCAACATGGACTATGTCCAGATGATGAAGAAACCTGGTGTAAGTACCGCAAAGCCGTAAAATCCAATGAAAACTATGATCATGGCAGCCATTTTCACTTGCCTGAAAACCTAATGACATTTATTAAACCTATTTTTCAAGATCTAGCCAATCCAACTCTACTGGGCAAATGTACTAAGGGAAAAACTCAAAATCCCAATGAGTCCCTCAACAATGTCATTTGGACCTACATACCTAAAAGAACATTTGTGGAGATTAAAACTTTGAAATTTGGCATATATGAAGCTGTTACAGCTTTTAATGATGGCTACATTGGCAAATGCAAAGTATTTCAAGAAATAGGAGTGTCACCAGGGCAGCATTTTATTACAGCAATGAAAAAGCTTGACCGGCGGCGAATTTGGAAGGCAGAGAAAGCTCAAGAAGATATAGAGAAAAAAATTAGACAGAAGAAAAACTTACTAAAAAGAAGTCTGGAGGATGAATATGAGGAGCAGGAAGGAGATCAGCCAGCCTATGCACCTGGAATGTACTGAAAAAGGTAATAAAGCAGTATTTTTTCCGTTTTTTGTGTTTTTCCGAAAGTTTGCGGTTTTCAATACAAAAGTACATTTTTCTCAAAAACTACAAATGGTAGGAATATGAAATTTTTTTTGTATGTTTGTAGCACTGTTTTACATATGTGGAACCACTAAAAACATCACATTTCACTGAGTTCAATATTTATATACATACATATACACATATTTATATAGGTTTTTGACAAGCGTTAAAACAAAAATATATAACTTTTAGGGTATATGCCAAAAAAATTTTTTTTTTGGTTCCACGTGTTCCCCTAGAAGCCCTCTTTAAATGAAAAAAAGAATTATGAAGATACCTCAAGTAGTTCTTGAGATAAGTGTACCTATGTTAACATTACGAAGATAGGGCGAAGTGCTCCCCTTAAGGTTAAGTTATCATTTTAAATAATTAAATAAATAACTTTATCTTCTTATGCACTATAAACAAAATATAACTTAAACATAGATGAGTATAGTTCTTCAATAATTTACAAGGGTAAAGTCATCGTTAAACCCTTGATGTTAGGATAATTCGGCGTATTGTCTGTATGCAAACTTCCCTCAGCTGTGCCGTAAAAACAGCCGTGTCTTGTAATAATTGTATGCCACAACAACACAAGTATGACGTCACGCGTTATAATACATGCACATATATCAAAGTAAACCTTCCTTTTTATTGCAGCGTCTGGTAGCTGATGCTGTCTCGGACTCAAATTCCTGGAATCTCGAGTGATGTTGTTCGCCTGAAGAGATCCAAAGTAAGTCGGTGACGAAGAAGCTCAAAATGAACCTTTAAACCGTTAGAGATACCTATAAATAGGTGAACTATCAGTTTCATTATAATTGTGGCAGATCACGATACACAATTGAGTGAACTACGAACTTTAATGAGGTAGGAGCAATCGAGTTGACTACACATAAAGAACGAAAACGATGTGAATACTCGTTTTAAAACTTAAGTCACCCCGGTAAAAACATGTTACAGAACACCAAAGTCTTACTACGGTAATGCATCAATGATTACTAATAATGAGAACAGGTAGTTTTAAATTATTGTAAATAGACCCATTATATTTCTATATCATAATCTAAAGACCTATCAAGATTTTTTCATTTTAAACTAAATTAAGGAACAAGAGAATTAAAAAGCGTTGTATTGTCCATTTCTCTCTCCATTTAGTCGTACTGCTATTTTTTATGTTTACGATTGTGAAAGTATGTTTCCACCATATACACTCGTGTATAGTTAGACTTCGTAACGATTTTAAATATTATTGTTTATAAGGCATGACTGATATGACAGAATATCTGTCAAGAAAATCAGTTCTCGCCCTACAAGAGAATGTTGACATAAGAGGTGGTGACGGGGGTGGCAACCCCTCGGGCCAACTGAGACGTTCCTGCCTTTACATATTTATCCTTAAATGCTTTTCACTTTTGGCACATATTGTCTAAGAATAATTTTGGGACACATAAATATAATATCAGGAGACCGCCATTCTGCACATTATTTAACAATAGAGATTATCAGATTCACTGTCCTGATAACAAATTGCCTTTGTTTTGGTGTTTGGTATTGCATACGTAATATTACGTTGAATTTTAATATAAAACCTTAAAAATTATATATCATCACTATAATAACTCATATTTTATTCATTTTTACTAACTATTATAGACAATCCCACATTATAATATATATATATATATATATATATATATTGTGACGTCGGGGCCCATGTTCCCGCCGTCTGGAAGTACTGGAGGGGGAGGTCAGCAAGGTGAGCGCCCGAGGCGGTGTGTACGTGAGAGGACTCCGGCGCGAGCGGACGTCCGAGCTCCCTGAGGGCCGATCTAGTGTAGGGCTTAGCCTAGTGGTGGTCGTGACGCGTGGTGTCCGTGGGTTCGGAAGTGTTGTTGTCATTTAAATAAAGTTGCTGTAATCTGAGCTGCGTTTGGTTCCTGAGTACACCCCCTTCGCCCCAGCTGAGCAGGAGGCGTGACAAATTGGTGGAGGCAGCCGGGTATCCTGAGGTGATCCAGAACCAAAGACGGATTAACGATCCCAGGTTAGTAATATAATATTTAATAATAATATAATATAATAGTGAATATTTCTTTTTAAAATTCGAATTGTTTTTTTTTTAGTAAATTTGATTAAGTTGAAAAAAATAATGTAGATTGAAAGAACAAGAGAGAAAGATAGTTTTTGATCCAAATAATTGTAGTTACCTTTTGAAAGCAAAGTGTAATTTGGAGTAAATAATTTTATTTGTTTTCTCGTAGCTTGTAAGCCGAACATAATTTTGTAGTTGTTGTAAGAGTAGCCTACTTAGCAGCCCACAGTGCGTCGAACCAAGGTACCGGTAAGGGAGGCAACCTACCCGTGATGTAAACAAAGCTGTTTCTTTTTATTGGTGAATAGAATAATTTTGAGAAATAGTTTTTGTTTTTATAAAGTAGTTAAAAAAAAAGAGAGAGCTTGTCCATGGGTAGGCCAGGTCAAACCCAATTGGTACGACGACTGTCGCGGCATTGAAATGTTGTGGTGTTTTGAATAACCCTTGTGTTCAGGGGAATATGTATATTTAAATTGTTGATTTGATTTGGATTGTGATTGTGATTTTGATTTTGTTTTGATTTAATTTTGCTCTGATTTGGTTTTTATTTAAATCTTAATTCGTGATAGGGTGGAGCAATCGTATGTCGTCCCCAAACATCAAGTTTTAGTGTAAAAAACAAGAAGTCATTCAAGGCTGATATCAGTTAGTGAGGTTCCCGAAGACCCAGGACAACCCCAAAGACATCTTGAGGAAGTAGGAACCGTAGCTGAAGTCGATTTAATTCCCCTACCTGGTAGTGATACAGGGAGCAGCCTTGCAGCACTGTCAGCCGAATATTAATCCACTATGCTATGTCCCTAGATACGCCGGTGACGCTGTGTCCGGTTCACGTTGCCCTAGAAAAACATTTATGGGTGCGACCATACAAGAGCTGAGCTCACTATGTGTATTTTCATGTGTGTCAGGTGACGAGCCACTTATCACCCAGATAGACGACTTCACCTATGTACTAACCCATATTGTTGAGCATTTAGAGTTTGTGTGCAGATACACTTCAAACACTACAGTTAAGATAACAGAGCGTAAGAGCCTGGGTGCACTACACGTGAGAGTGCCGTGTGATTGTAGCTTAGTCGCTGACTCCCACATTTTGGTTTCAGAAAGCTATCCGTGTAGACAGGAAGCGGATAAGTTAGCTGTGGCACACATACTTCCAGCTTCGTGGTCAAAATTAAAAACTTTGAAAATCACCTCTAAAATTAATCATGTTTCCAGCACTTTCGAGACACTAGACGAATGCTTAGACAACGAATGGCCTAGTCAGCTGCCGCACTGGAATTTATCTTTTTCAGAACATAGAAAGTTAGAGAGCCCGACGCTTAAGGTTTTGTCAGTGGAGAGGGACATGTATACATCACTGTCAGCCGTGCTGCACTCCATTTATTTTTGTTTACTAACCATAATTGTTGTGAGAAATCCCCATCTAGTAGGCTTAGGTATAGGAGCATTTGTGAGAGCAGAAAATGAAATATTCTTCCCGAATCAGGAACAATTTATTGTGGATTTATTTTGTGGCATTATAATAATATTGGTTCTGATTGGTTGTCGGTACGTCGTGGGATTATGGGTAAACTGGAGATCCAAGGTATCGAGACGAAAAGGCGACGACATAGCGATGACCGCCAAACGTGACGTCAGAGACGATGGCTTGCCAAAGAACTTACCTATCACGGAGGTCGATGGAAAGGAGCTGAGAATCACTCTTGAATGGTGGGACCAAGTTTCGTGATCAGGTATAAAGGATACCAGGTAATCGTTGTAACCATAGGTAAACTTCGAGGTAAACTGTATAACTGTGAACGTTATAGTGTATGATTAATAAAATGTATAAAATATATTATTTCAGGAGATTATTGTTATCATGAATTCGTAAACATGTAAGTCCAGTGTGTGAATGAAAATGTGGGGAGTGTGAAAGTTTGAATGAAAAAAAAAAACCGAGTGGCCACTCAGAGTGAATGTGAGTGAATATGAGTATTAGCTAATATAAGAGTTTATATTTCAAAACTGTTTATTGTGATTGACTAGGTGAAATACATGTTCTGTTTTCAGCGGTACGTATACATACGCCAATATCAGCGTGGAATGGTTAGAAGTTGATTTTGACTAATAATAATTAAATTGTAAACTCATAATTATTCTGTAAATACAGGGGACCCTTGAAATAGTTTTAGAATTCCTAGATTTGGTTAAGACTTAATGTTTAAGAGGATTGGTACGTCGCAATGACATAATAATTTGTTAGTAAAATATAATTGCCTATTGTATTATAACACTGATGTAAAACAGTTAATAATAATTTATGTTGTTCTTCCAGTTGTCATTAACGTAATTATGAATTAAGCGTTGACAAGTTAGTTTCTAAGATTGTAACACTGTATACGAAACCAAATGTTGTATATGGTTATGCTAACCAATGTTAAGAAATAAGTAATTGCTTTTGTAATTTGTTTGTAAATTGGGGAATAAAAAATAATCAAGTATTAGCTTGTCAATGCATACAAAGTAACTTATAAGTCGTTCGGGTATAGTTAGCTATTAACATATTCTTGTGTGGTATTGAGGTAGTTATGTTAAAAGGTAGTTAGATGTATGTAAAGAATAAAATTTAAGAGATAAGAGCTTTGTTGAAAAACGAAGTCATTTCATGCTAAGTCTTAGAGCACCGGTGGGAAGTCCAGTAGCTCAGAGCCAGGCCGGTGACCCGAGAGGTCAGGTGACCAGAGAGGCCGGACGGCTACTGCTGACCACAGCTACTTTTGTCACGTAGACACTGCCGCTGTGCACAACTTCAGTTACAAAACTTTGTACTACCTCTTGCACTGTGAAATATCTGTATCCTGTAGTACATGGTTACGCTTACAATGTCCTACTATAGTTTGTTTCACTTGTCTATGTTAATGAGTAGGAAGATGTCAAATATCTAGAATAGCCTTGTCGTGGACTTATAATTACAATTATTTAGTTTGGGTCCCTATAATAATATCCACTTTGTAAGGTTATTATATATAAAAAAAGTGTTTTTGCAATATTAAGTTATAGTATGGGTAGATAATAAGGATTAATGTACTAGTTAGTAATTTGGTAAATAGTTTCTAATAATAATATTATCATGTTTGAGTTGGAATATCGTCATTGTACTAGATCATAAGAAAGGGCAATATAAAGGATTAATATATTTTGTTTTGTATGACTCGCACAGAACAGCTGAATGGTTCCGGAATGTGTCATGAACTCATTTATTCATATACAATTATAATTTCTCGCTTCAAGTAATTATAAAGACATGTAAAGTTGATTAATATACTTTTAATATAAAACGTCGAATATACCTACACGTAAGGATAAATGTATAATATAAGGGAATGGACACCACCGCGGGTATTTAAGAGTAAGTTTCTATGAACTAATGTTTCTGTCAAATAAATGCGATTACACCAATAGCAAACATTGCTAACTAGAGTAGGTAGATAGGCTCTCGTAGGACAACATATTTTTGTAGAAGGCAAACCTTTGTGAGGAACGATTCATTGCCTGTTGCTGGAATATCATTAAAATTAATAAACTTTCCCTGGAAAATGTATTAGTAAAGCGGTACCGATGGGAGCGAACGACTGAGGCTCGTGATGGGGCCGTCCCAACTTCAGAGACTTTATGTGTGATCGAGCCGTCCCAACTTCAGAGACTTTATGTGTGATCGGGCCGTCCCAACGCCAGAGACTTTATGTGCCAGTGTAAATGACTGTCCCTGAGAAGTGGCTGCCGCAGTGTCGTTGTTCCCCATGTGTTTCCTCCACATCTAAAGACAAATATTGACTGTTGGAGAACCCCGACCGCTAGCCACACTGTTAGCGATACGCGGCGAAACGTGAGGGTAGACGCCATGGTGACTTGTGCACGTGACCCAGCCGCCCAGCTGAACACAACCAAGGGACCAGCTGCCAGGGCCTGGAAGAATGAAGAAGACGAACTCCTAGAGGGCATCCACCCCAACAACCACCCTTAATTTGGCTGGGGGTGTGTGTGACGTCGGGGCCCATGTTCCCGCCGTCTGGAAGTACTGGAGGGGGAGGTCAGCAAGGTGAGCGCCCGAGGCGGTGTGTTCGTGAGAGGACTCCGGCGCGAGCGGACGTCCGAGCTCCCTGAGGGCCGATCTAGTGTAGGGCTTAGCCTAGTGATGGTCGTGACGCGTGGTGTCCGTGGGTTCGGAAGTGTTGTTGTCATTTAAATAAAGTTGCTGTAATCTGAGCTGCGTTTGGTTCCTGAGTACACCCCCTTCGCCCCAGCTGAGCAGGAGGCGTGACAATATATATATAATCTTTTTACACTGGTATCTTAATATTTAAAACAAGCAACAGATTTCAGCTATCGGAGAAAACTAACACATCTTCTTCTTAGGGATGGACCATTACTATGCTCTTAAGGGTCTTTTTTTACAATCGAAAAGTATACTACTACGCCATGGAGTTTACATGTTACTGTGTTATTCATTTTATAAACCACCAAAATCAACCTATCCGGTCTTCCTGGGGAAATTAACTTCGCTTTTTCAGTCTAGCAAAGTTACATAAAGCTCTGTTCCTGTTGCAGAGTAAGCAAAGAGCAGGAGGACAGCTATCTACAGAATGCACCCTCCCTGGAATTACTGGAAAGTCTATAAGGATGTTTCTTTATATACACACAACCATAAATTAAAACCCATTAACTGTGAAGACACAAATCTATGAAAGGATAATAAGTATTTTTTAACCTGCCAAAGAAAAAACGACTTCATTAAAATCTCATACAACTTTTAAGTTGAGCATACAAGAATCTAATGCCATCAATGGTGCCTGACTATCTGTGGAAATGCTCATAGTCTTAATCTTACACAACAGACGAAGATTTTCAGGCGCACATTTCATAATAGTTGTGACTTCTGCCTGAATAAATATAGGATAAGGATCAATAGGTCACATTTTCACAATTCCAATCCCTGTTCACGGTTTGTTTTAGAGCCATCCGCAAACCATGCGAGGTGGAAGAAAGTTTCTTTCCCTCCGAAAAAACATTTCTAGAAGGTATCGCAACCATGGAGAGTTTGCCAAATGAACATCTTTGAGCCATCTGAACATATATGCAAAGCGTCCCTCTGAACCAGGATGCTAAATTTGCAATACCCACTGTTATAAACCAAAGTTGACCAAAGCCCTACCTGCTGAAGACAATAAACGATCATCCTGGCCGAATCCCGAATTACAATGTCTAAGAGGCAAGGTTGAGACGGGAGTTTAGAGATGAGTCCAGTGCACTTAGAAAGACCTCAGTGATGTCAAGACAAGCCACCCCATGGGTATTACCCAGACTAGCTATCGGCATCCTGACTTCCTTCTTTTCCACAGACATTAGTCCCGATCTTTAGTGCAGGTCTATCCATGGATACATAAAGTCAGTACGAAAGCCTCAATTTAATCCTCCAAGAAACGCCTATCACACGTCTGCATTCCATCAAGTAACATTTCCCTCTCATGACCACCCTTACAGATGGGATCACCCTTTAGATTTTAAATCGATGAAAGGGCCTTTCAGCAAAATTAACCCTGCCAACTCAGTTTTTTTTTTTTTTTTTTTTTTGATAATATTGTGATTAATCTTGAATTTGTATTGTTCTGGATTCTCCAAAAAACTCTAGATGTTGTCCTAAAGTAACATTGACTCCATAACTAAAGAATAACTGTTATGTTTCAGTTATAGATAACTAATTGGTCTTGATATATTATCAACGTTCCATTTCTCTTCTAACACAGTTACGAGTAATTCAATCCATCTAGATTGATTAAAGTACGTGTACCCTACAGCTACTGTGGTAATGGATTTCCATATTAAAAAAGTATAATGGAAAGATATATTACAGTTGTCAAATATGTATTTCATTTCAATTTATTTAAAATGGCATTTACTTTCAAGATCATTAAACTCTAAACGATGATACCAGAAACATATCGGTTTATTACTGATGTTACCATAGAGCGTTTATTTAAAATTACCTTCAGTAAATGTATATTATCTTACATATTGTTATCCCAGAATGTGGTTGTAACTATTTTAATTGTTGTTTTTATTCAAGGATCAACGAAATAAACTACCAACACCTTAAGAAGAAGACAAGTTTAGAATGTAAGTATTCAAATTAACTAGCCAAAGTCTTATACATATGTGAGATATTTGTCTACAGTACCAGGAATTTTCCAACTGATGGTAGAACACATGGGTGTAAATTTCAATATTGAATTGAACCACATGAAAGTAAAAAATCAGTGTATTACACATTATTTCAACGCTGTATTAAAAAAAATTTTAAAATAATTATAAAATTATTTTACTTAACAGTATTGCATTTCTTCTTATTAATAATAATGTTACTATTTAACATTAAAATAATAAGGATCTGTAACAAGTAGAGAAGTGATGTTCCTAAAAATTACATCTTATCGACTAGATTTAAGATATACAATTTTAGTATGTGGGTGATGTTATCAAAACAAAGGATGATCATTTTTGTTGTTGCAGTTGTATGAGAGGTAAATCATTTCTAAAAGTTAAACTATTATCATTAGTTTTAGTTCTCTAAAAATTCCCTTATAATTGCAAACGTCTTAAAATTTCAACAGTTACTTGCCGTTCAAATACAATATTGTACTTGTAAGACATATGTATTATTAGTAAAATAAAATTCATAGAATAGATGTACAGATAGTTGCTGGAAAGGAAGTCTCGTATTGCAATTCGAGACAAACATCCTCCGGATGTAAGTAGATACGCACATCCGCCCAGACGCCGATGGTGAACAAACAGGAAATGCTTATTTGTAAAAACCGTGCGACAATGTAAGGGACAGCCATGCTGATATGGAAAATTGTTACTCACCAATTATGATGGAGAGATTTGGCAGAGGCGTGGTCAATGAGCTGGCGGGAGAAGAACATCAAAACTGAAGAACAAGGAGGAGAGGTGGAAGTCGAGGACGGGAATTCGTAAAGTGAAGTTCGGGAGTGGTTTTGGTGTTTCTACGTGTGCGGAAAAATATCTCTAGGCGTAATAAGTGTGATGTGAAATAAAATGTAAGTAATTTTAAGAACTTAGTATATTTTAGGGTTCATTAATCATTTTCAATTCCATATCTATTTAAGTGTTCACAATTTCGAAAATATAAATTCATGTAAATGTTTAGCTATTTTAAAGAAAGTTTCTCATGTTAGTCCATGAACTCATTATTATTGCAACACTACAAAATTACTAGTAAATGTTATAATGAATTAAATTCAAAATAAATTGTAATGAATAATTTAATATTAAATATGTCTTCAAAGTATTAAGACATTAAGTTTTGTGCTTAATATGTCGATTGACGCAATCAATTAATCAATTTAATGAAATGTTGTCACAAATAAATGTGTTGGTTCATTTGAGGGTATTTGTACTGCCAATCTAACCTATTATTAAATCCTCTCACAGCAACCCTTGCTCAAAATATGTCACAACCTTAATCTTAAACTAAACCAACCCTACAAAACCTTACATGGTGGAGGCGCTAAAACTCGGTTGGCATTCAAATTCCTCACATGGGCAAGCACATAGTTTCATAGGCTAGGTATAAATTATAACTAAATAATATTCATAAGAAAGTATTTAACTAAAATAGCCTACTTCAGTGACAAACCACTCATTTACCTAAAAGACAAATTAAATTTCCAATAACTCAAAAATATTTTCAAACCCGTAATTAGAGTAACGCCAAGTAAACTAACGAGGTACGTCAATGGACATGTATAATTAAATGGAAACCATACTACATGAAGATTTAATACCATTAGACACATATAGGACTTCCAAAAGTGACATAATAAAAATATTAAATAAAAATGGAATACTATCTAGAGACACAGACACTGTAAGCAGACCTCAGACCTATCCTAGCGGCACTTAAGAACTTAACACGTATAAGCGCAAGTCACCCTAATATTAAAACCATATTTAATTATTTAACTACACGAAAAACTCACCTAAGTGAAGAGGACAGGGAAAACTATAAGGATCTAGCTACAATCGAGGATTTTCTAGTGCAGAGAACAAATTTATACGACATAGTACATAACCCTGATGCGGACATCAAGACACAAGCACCCCCAACCTTAGCACAACATTACGAGCCACTCACACTACCTGACAGAACGAACACAGCAACCATGGGGGAAAACATACCGCTAATATCAGCTGGGACTTACACAGGTCTCCAGAGCGAAAATCCACAAGATTTTTTAGACAAATTCCTAGTGGCAGCAACTTCAAACAGATGGACAGACAACACTAAAGTTAATTTATTCCCAGCGCATTTATCAGGCACAGCACTAACTTGGTTCAAACACTACAAGCAAAAACAACGAGGGGTAGTCATACAATGGGATCAACTTGCTAAAAGTTTCATAGAGGCTTTCACTCCATTAGCACAAACTCAGAGTCTACAAATTATTTTAGAACACAAAATACAGGGAGAGAACGAGCCAACACTAACCTATTTTTTAGATATATTAACAACATGCCGAAGATATGACCCCACAATACAGGACAAGCAAATTATACATTTTATCATACAGGGACTAAAACCAGAAATCTGTGAACGAGTTATAGGCCTGAAAAACGACACCTTAAGTGATCTAGAGAATAATTTAAAAATTACAGAACAGCTAGTTCTAACACAAATGAAAAACAAAGAAGAAAGATACAATAGGGTTGCAGCAAACAGACCCTATAGTACACCCTTATATGAACAAAACATCATCCATAAACTACAAGCAGAAGTTAACACCCTAACCAATTTAGTAGCTACCCTAACTACAAACCAAATTTCAAATCATAACCACAGGTACGAAAGGTCTCCATCCCCGTATGAAAACTCAAAATATAAGCCAAGATATGATAGAACACCTAGTCCTCACCAGAATAGATATATGGAAAGCTCAAACTACCCCAAACAAACCCAAAGGCCACCTATGATTAAACACGTTACTTTCAGTGATAGGAGAAGACAAAACCATTCCCAAATACAACCTGCTAGACAAAATAGGTATTGCACTATTTGCCGTAAAAACAACCATAATACTGAACAATGCTGGTTCAAGCAACGTTCATTAACTTCTCAAACCCAAAGTAACTGCTTGGCACCTAAAACCAACAATACACAAGAGCTGTTCTGCAGGTACTGCAAGCGAACAAACCACAATATCGAACCATGTTACAAGTCTAATTATTATAAACAGAATCAACAAAAAAACGGGAAATAGGGGGAGGTTATACTAACCCTTACCGAACTTCCCCCTTACTAAAAGCGAAAACAAATAACACTATAGATTTTAACCAAAGGAATCGACAAACTTACAAATGTATAAAGTCTATGACATTTACTCCAACTAACCCCAAAGTAATACCACTATCAACCCCTGGAAAGACCAGTTCAGAAGTGATATTTAAAGCCATAGATTATAAT
This sequence comes from Homalodisca vitripennis, assembly GCF_021130785.1. NCBI lineage: Eukaryota > Metazoa > Arthropoda > Insecta > Hemiptera > Cicadellidae > Homalodisca > Homalodisca vitripennis. The sequence continues at coordinate 102,785 of NW_025777093.1, read as the reverse complement.
CAAGAATTCCCACCCTTAAAGAAGATGGAAGAAATTGAACAACCTATTATGCAAAAGCCTATACACACCATAAAACTTCAATCTGTCTTCAATCCAACACCAACCCTAAGCGAACCAAACCCCTCGGGGACAACAAATATAAATAAACCCAGCTTTACAAGAAACCTTGCAGTCTCAGAAAATTTCACACGACAGATAAAACCTAGTGTATTAAAGGGGGTAGCGCACGTAAAACAGGACCCAGATTGTAGTATGGGGGAGGTAAACACACTTACTGGATTGGAAGAAACCATTGAGATAGACACTATACAGATTTTAAATCACATAGAGCAACAGAAGAAACAGAATATGATAGATTGTACTAACTTGCAAGAAATAACGCAAGACAGGATACACAGACCGAGGAAAAATAAAACATTATTATTAGAGGATATTTATGAACTCATATTTAATTGCGAAAATAATACTACGAAGAAGATACCTGTCCTAACAATAGACGTAGCCTTGACCACAAACCCTCGACATCCAGTACCCTGCATTATAGATACAGGATGTAACATAAACATTATTAGAGCAGACCTAGTTTGTGCAACAAAATTAAATACTAGCAACATACCCTCGTTGATATCGGCTAACGGTATACCATTAACAGTTTTGGGTTCGACAAAAATCGCCATAAAAATTAGCAAAGTAATACTTGAAAACACGTTTTATGTGACACCTCATCTAAACAGCCCTATATTGGTAGGAAACATATTCCTATTTCAGAACTGCGTGGAGTTAAACTATAAAAATAAAACAATAAAAATTACCAAATATCAGATTGAACATATAATACCTATGAATGAACAGTGGCAGTTAGACATCAAGAATTTTAAAAACACACAGGAATTAGAAGTACAGCAAGTAACAGAGGTAACAGCCCCACAAGACATAATTATAGCACCACATCAGCACATTAGGATTAGCTCTTTAAAAGGTATAGAGTCTCGAACAGCCATCGAAACAGATAGGAATCTAAGAATAAAAAAGAAATGTCATGCATATCTTACAGAAGGGGAAGATGGTACAGATACAATTGTAAATATTTATAACGCATCAAATTTCCCAAAAAGGATACCCGCACATACTACGATAGGACATATACATTACCCAACTCTCGAAGCACAGCCTACCCTGGAACACCATACCACTACAACTGACACAGGAAAAACAATATTGACAGATAAGGACGGCATAGTATTTGATATCTCACCACATTTAACCCTCCAAGAACACAAACAAGTCCTTGACGTTTTACAAAAATACAGACACATATTTACAACAAAGGTAATCGATTTAACTCCTGCAAACATACCTCCTGTTCAACTCGAATTAAAACCAAATACGAAACCTGTAAACTCACCACCGTATAGGCAGAGTAAAACAGAAAGGGAAAAATTAAACAAATTATTGGACGATTTAGTACAAGCAAAAATATTAGAGGAATGTCAGGATTACACAGAATATGCAAGCCCAGTATTTTTAGTGAAAAATAAAGATGGAAGCGACAGAATGGTAGCTGATCTCAGGAAGGTTAATGCACAGTTGAAAACAGATGCCCACCCCATTCCTTCAGTAAACCTGGTTTTAAGCTCTTTGAACAAAGCGCACACATTTACAAAATTAGACCTTAAAAATGCATTTTATTCCATGGAGGTTAGGAAAGAAGATAGGCACATCCTAGCCATAAAAACACCTGATAGACTTCTACAGTATTGCCGACTGCCGATGGGACTTTCAACTTCAACCACATTATTTAGTAAAGCCTTGAATGCGATATTAAACCGTCACCTTTATAATAAAGTCATCTGTTACGTGGATGACCTAATTTGTTATGGTGACTCATTTGAAAATGACTTACATAATCTAGAAACTATATTAGAAGAACTAGAAAAAGCTAATTTGAAACTAAATACAAAAAAGTGTAAATTTCTCTACAAAAGTGTAAACATTTTAGGACACGAGGTATCACGGGAAGGCATTTTACCCCAAAAACAGTCAGTAGAAGCTATCACCGAATTTAAAAGACCAACTTGTGTAAGGCAAGTGACAATTTTTAGGATGCTCAGGATTCTTTCGCAGATTTATCCAAAATTATGCCAAAATAGCACAACCCCTTACTGAGATAATAAAAGATTCAAATAAAAACATGGCATTTAAATGGACGGATCTATGTGAACAGGCTTTAATAAAAATCAAACAAATTTTGACAAACCCACCATTACTATCACATTGGAAGGACAACAGGGAAGCACACATTTATGTAGATAGCAGTTTGATTGGATGCGGAGCAGCGTTAATACAGTTAGATGAAGAAAATAATAGAATGTACCCCAATTTATTACATGTCAAAAAAAATATTCAAATACCCAAATGCGTTACAGCAATGCTGAACGTGAAATGCTAGCGCTAACCTATGCTGTGAACTACTTCAGAGAATTCACGCTTGGTAGACAAACTACAGTTTATACGGACTGTGCCGCATTACAGTTTTATAAAAATTTTAAGCACACTTCCACTAGATTAAACAGATTAGCACTGTCATTAACAGACTACGACATTGTAGTAAAACATAAACGTGGCGCTAAAAACGTGTTAGCAGACGCCTTAAGCAGAAATCCTTTAGAACAACCTTTGGATGAAGAATTTACGGACGTGTGTTTAACTGTCAATACTTTAATACAGACAAATCTACCCCTACTACAAGCTCAAGACAGTTATTTAAAACAAATACGCCTTGCGATGACCTCACCTGAGGCGGTAAATAAAAAAATCAGACGGGCTTCAAGACATTACGAAGAAATAGATGGATTGTTATATTTCAAAACCTTCAACGGACAAGAAACTAGAAACTTATTGGCTATACCCCAAAAACAAACACAAGAAATATTAAAAATATTCCACGACAACCCCTACACGGGTGGACACTTATCACATTACAAAACAGCTTCAAAAATAAAATTACGATATCACTGGCCGAATATGTACCGTGATATCCTCCAATATACCAAATCTTGTGAAGAATGTCAACTACGTAGGCCAAAAACGAACAAAAATTACGGCTTACTACAACCTATTCCACCCTCCATAAAACCCTTTGACAGAATAACAATAGACTTTGTAGGTAATATTACACAAAGTAATGGTTACAAATATATCCTAGTTGCAACCGATGCCTGCACTAGAATGGCATTTGCAACCCCTTGTAGAAATGCAGATGCGAACACAGTAGCAGCGCAAAAATTATTAAATCTATTCTGCACATTTGGATTTCCTAGAATTATTAATCATGACAGAGGAACGCACTTTATGAATTCTGTAATTTCACAGTTACTAAATGCACTCGGGATTGAACAAAGGCCAGGCGCTGCTTATATGTCACAAGTACAAGGTGCGGTTGAAAAATACAACCACACGCTAATCAAGGCAATATCTCATTACGTTGTGGAAAAACCCCAAACTTGGTCAAAATACGTACAAATAGTTACCTTTGCTTACAACACGTCTGTAAACATTTCAACAGGCTACACACCGCACTACCTCATGTTTGGTTACGAAGCTAACTTACCGTCTGATTGTATATATTTACAGGTTAATCCCGAAAAAATGGTGTTGGAAAATATAGAAATTTTAGAGCAAATACGCAAAGATATGCCGAAAATCATGAAAAAAGCCCAGGAAGCGCAAAAGAAATACTTTGACCGTGACAAAAACTCATTTGGATTTAAACCCCGGCGATGAAGTCTTGGTCCATTTCCCGAAAGACCACACAAAAAAATATAGTAAATTTCAAACACCATTTAGAGGTCCTTTCGCTGTCAAAAAAAAAATTAACCAAGTGACATATGCAGTAGAAATTTACCACAGGGGAAGGTTAACAGAACAACCAATACATGTTGCTAGAATGAAATTATTCTATAAGAGAATATAAAACAAATATGAAGGGACTTGAGCAATAATAAAATATTCAAGAATAATATATGCAATATTTCTCATGAACATCACTATGCACTCACTGCCTTGTAGAAAAAATTTGAAGAGAGTGAAAAGTATCTTCGCAATACTTTCATAATATATGAGGTTAAAAAGCTACCACATAGTCACGCAAGAATCGCTTTAAAGAATAGGTATTATACTCCAGGAGTTGAGAGACCGGTTAACTTGATTACGGTTTGAATGATTCATTATAACGTTATATAACCTTGAGAGTCACTGAAGTAAGTCTAACAGAAATAAAAATGTATATTAAAATCTCGATGTTGTGTCGGAAAACGATAGAGAATAAAGACATAAAAGTTTTAGAAAATTAAAACGCCTAACTTTGTATTTTAATGTGAGGTTTACTGTAATTTAGTGATTAAGTGATAGGTTACACGTACCAAAGATATTGGTATAGATAATCCCAATACACAGGACACTAACACAGCACACACGACACGACACGAGCAGAGCCTGTAACCCACGGTAACCGTACTTAGACTGGCTAGTAAGACTTGACCGTGACTCTGGTATGTCTCCCAGGCAGATAAGTTTTCTGCTAACTCAACTAACTTCCCACGCTATACTACACCGACTATGTTGTGACTATGACTAGGGGGCATTGCCTTGTACCAGCGGTCTGGGTCGCCAAGGGCCCTGGTGGTTCAGACAGCTTAGTATGCAAGTAATGTTTCCCACGTACTCGTTTACTACAGTAACAAAGCGTACTCTAACTTGACACAACGTACATATTATACTTACCTGAGGGATACGTGTATACATAGCCTAGTAATAAAGAATATAAAATATGATAAAGTGTACTACATATATCATATTTATTTAAGTTAGTAGATAGCAGTGTTAACATAATATACCCTACAAGGACTCAATTTTCCTGAGATGCATCTCAAAGAAAGAGACATACATATTCTATATTATATAATCCTAGGATAAACAAATACTTCAATATATGACATGTAAATGACTTATATAACATGTTTAATTATTACATAGCTAATCTAACATTGAAGGAAAGTAACATATATCTAAATAGCATGTATTAGCACGGCAATATTGCTCATAAACAGACTATACAGCCTTCATTTGGCAACATATATTATGATCATAATAATGACTATGGACAATAAGCACAAAGAAGGGACATTACATATTCCTCAGAAACAAAAGTGCGTAGTATCGTTAAAATTAACATAATATCGAACCTTATTTAAGAACACTAGAGACCAAGATGCTTAGTAAATATTATTACATAGACCTATGGAAATACGACACACCATCGAGAGGTCATTAAAAGATTTCTGTAAATAAAAACCTTAGGCATAAATATGTATTAATTATAAAATATTAAACTAACATGTACATGTAACCTGTAGATAATAAGTTTTAGAATTATGACACCAGAAAAAACCAACCACAACCTGAGAAACCAGTCTACAAGACACCAATCTACAAGACACCAGTCTACAGCACTCTAACCGTCCCGACCACCCACGAGACAGATGAAGTCCTTACAGCACTTCCTACTACTACTACTGACAGCACTTGCCATGCCTCTTTTGACCACCTTTGCCAGCTTATCAACCCACAACATAGAAGAACCCAATAAGCCTCTAGTACAAATCTTCACAGGAGCGTACTTTACTCCAATGCCTCAGACACTACCTTATATCAGTTCCATCCCTATTACATAAAAAATTCCTTTCAACACACAGCAAAATTTACCTAAAAACGAACCCTCTTTAAATTTCTGCCCTAAAAACCTCAACAACTCCCGAACCTATTTCAAGATACAGAACAACCTTTCCACATTACAAACCCTCATACATCAACAAATGGTAGCAGAACACCTCCCATTCATCCAAAGACAGCAACCAGATAGAAACAGAAGATCGCTCACGTTCGTCGGAGATTTCTTCGAATGGTGTTGTGACATTGCGACATAACACCAAATACATGACTTGGCAGACAACAAGGAAGATGTCTACACAGCATTCTCAACACAACAACACTACCTACTCTCCGAGCTACCTGCGCATTCACCTGCTTTGTTCACAATCTACAAAGACAACACCACTTCCAGCTAAAGCACGACAACAAAAACATAGTAAACAACATGGAACTCATTTTGTACATTTTATTAGCCTGGACTTCTATAATAACACTACTTCTTTTTATAAGCCTCTACTTCATCCACATTAATAACATCAAAAATAAAATTTCTGAAGCCTACAGTACATGAACGTGACTACCCAATGGATAACCTTAATTAGACTATAAGTACGATTCGTAGGTAGAATCGTCATTAAGCCAGGGGAATGTAAGACATATGTATTATTAGTAAAATAAAATTCATAGAATAGATGTACAGATAGTTGCTGGAAAGGAAGTCTCGTATTGCAATTCGAGACAAACATCCTCCGGATGTAAGTAGATACGCACATCCGCCCAGACGCCGATGGTGAACAAACAGGAAATGCTTATTTGTAAAAACCGTGCAACAATGTAAGGGACAGCCATGCTGATATGGAAAATTGTTACTCACCAATTATGATGGAGAGATTTGGCAGAGGCGTGGTCAATGAACTGGCGGGAGAAGAACATCAAAACTGAAGAACAAGGAGGAGAGGTGGAAGTCGAGGACGGGAATTCGTAAAGTGAAGTTCGGGAGTGTTTGTGTTCGTGTGCGGAAAAATATCTCTAGGCGTAATAAGTGTGATGTGAAATAAAATGTAAGTAATTTTAAGAACTTAGTATATTTTAGGGTTCATTAATCATTTTCAATTCCATATCTATTTAAATGTTCACAATTTCGAAAATATAAATTCATGTAAATGTTTAGCTATTTTAAAGAAAGTTTCTCATGTTAGTCCATGAACTCATTATTATTGCAACACTACAAAATTACTAGTAAATGTTATAATGAATTAAATTCAAAATAAATTGTAATGAATAATTTAATATTAAATATGTCTTCAAAGTATTAAGACATTAAGTTTTGTGCTTAATATGTCGATTGACGCAATCAATTAATCAATTTAATGAAATGTTGTCACAAATAAATGTGTTGGTTCATTTGAGGGTATTTGTACTGCCAATCTAACCTATTATTAAATCCTCTCACAGCAACCCTTGCTCAAAATATGTCACAACCTTAATCTTAAACTAAACCAACCCTACAAAACCTTACATACTTTTATCGATTCAATGACTATTGAAGTAAATATGTATTTGTGTTCGCACTGAGCCTTAAAATAAGCAACACCTTTATTACTTGGTGTTTTTTCCTATATTAGAATTTATTGCAAACCAATAAAGCTCAACTTTGTCAATTGAAGACATTTGTAGGGCTTTTTCAATAGATAAATTGAAAAAAAGCTTATTCACGAGGAACAGTTCTCTCTCAGTGTAACGATCTTGGAAGCGCTCCAACACCATTGTTAACTCTTGTAGCTTTTGGAGAATTCGATTTGTGGATTTCTTTATTGTTTTGTCGGAAAACAAATATACATTAATGCAAACCGATAATAAAAAAATTACAAAAAAATTGTTGAATGAATGAAGTGTTTATAGTAAAATAATCAATAGTTTTATGTGTAACACTCATATATCCACACTCATATCCGTTATCTCGGATTTTGCACAACGTAAGCGAAAAATTACACTTTTAAACAACACAAAACTATTTAAATTAGTAAAAATACATACATTCTTTGAAATCTCCTGTGGTTTCATAATGTTTTTCATTTAAAAAGTGTTGGTAAATATACGATAACATTTAATTAATTACAATCATAATGTATAACTAGTAGGCACTAGAGTAAGTATCTGGAAACAATCTGGACACTTATTACTGTTCAAACGTTTTATGGTTTCAGGATTATAGGGATGTTAAATTTCTTAAAATATTATATTTACTTGTAACTACTTAAAATATATATACCTAATTATGTTTTACAACTAATAATTCATCTTGGATTTTATATTCCTGCATGACTGACATATTACATTCTTCTTAAGTAGCCACTCTTATGCTCAACACTCTCATTGTAAAAAGAAAAGAAAAATACCGTACTCGACACAGAAACATTGCTGAATTCTTAATTCGTGATATGATGCAAACGTTTTACATCGTAATAAAGTGAAAAAAAAAACACCCAAAAACAGTGAAATTGTATTATTCGTAGTGAAATTCCAATACGCGCTTAATTGGCACGTCTTTAGAACCTATAGACTTAAGTTTATTTCATGGCAGTTATGAAAATCAGTAATCATCTTATACATTTCAGTAAATATATCATAAAATGTAAAGTGTTACAGAAATACTGCAAGTACACACGCTCTGCATTTTACATACGCAAGTAATGTCGTGCCCAAGGCACGAACCTCATCACACCTTTATGCTCTTTACTAAGGAAGTTTAACTATGAACTATCTTTGTCGTGGCTTATATAAAATAGTTTTGGCTTTCTTATACAACACAACTGTTTTCTCATAGCCCTAATTACTACATTGTGGAAAAATAGGAACAGTAATAGTTTTTGAGGATATCGAAATTGTTTAAAACAATTCAATTTTATAAAATATCAGTGTTTGTACAATGTTGCAGTATAATACCCAATTTGGAACAAAGTTTTTTTAAGTTATTGAACAAATTATTGCAACTATTTCACGTTGTTATTTTTCATCTTAACAATTTTGTGTATTTAGTGAGAAATTTGTAGGCAGTTTCAATTTTCAATCACCTTCTACATTGTGATGTTTGCCTATTTGCATTTCGTTAATATCAGAAACAAAATATCTTAGTAAATTAGAGTCATAGTACCGTCTAGGATAGGTTAACTTAAAATTTCTAGACTGAAAGTGGATTTTCATAGCTAGAACGAAATATTTCAAGATATTAATTATTATGTAGATGTTAATTTAACATGTTAACATGTAATTTAAACACCGGACGCATCGTTCTTAGAACTAATATTAATGCTGTGTTAAAGTAGATTAAAGTTATCAATTTGTACAAATGAAAAAATAATCTTTCTTACTAACAAATTTCTTTATTTACGAAAAATTACATTCAATCGAAGTTTCTTGAAAATATAATAAGATACGTCGTAGTCGTGTAATATGCTTCACTGAGAATTCTTAAGAAAATGTATTTCTACGGACCATCAGACATTCAGACATTTATACAGGAAAGAAATATTAAAATCCACTTGGCAATCAAAGAGAAATTATGTCAGCCTTCTGAGTGATAGGCTTCAATGCTGCTCAGCGGTATTACATAACTGGACATGCACCACCGTAGCACACATTCTTAACTATGTATAAGTAAATATAATGTAAGATTTAAAGTATATAAAATCTTTCTGGGGATATTTTTCCAGATAATACATTTAAATTTTTGACCTACCAAGGTTTCACAGCAGAGTTTAATTCAGTCAATTAAATTAAATTTGTCACCGACTTTTAATATCTACTTTCCACTCTATTATTTTGTCTTTCTACTGTATGAATAATAGTGTCATATATTAATATTACAAACAATTTTACTCTGTTAGTTGCTAACAGCAGCTGAAACCCTATGGGATCACACATACCATCAGCTAACACAATAATGGATATAGAAATGAAGCTCCATGAAATGTTTTAAGTCTATAGGTCAGCCCGTTTTCGAGTTATCGTACAAATACCCAAACAGAAAAAATTAGCTCAGCTAATAACAATAATATTTTTTTGCGAATTGCTTTAGGGAAACCCAATACTCGAGGGGTAGGACAAAAATCATATTTATTCATTTTAAAAGTATATAACATGTATCATGAGATATAGTAACACATGTACACATATGTATACACATGTAGAAATAGCATGGAGGCTCAGCGTAGCAACTGTTACGCAACACGTGGTGTGGCGTACTCGTACCTTGTCATATTCAGATAACATGCAAGTAGAGAGTTAACAAAAAAAATAGATAAATATACCACGTGTCTTAAAAGTCACACACAACACCCCCCCCCCCAACTCTTATTAACATTCTTATGAACAAAGATGGAGTGACTTACTTTGGGGGAAGTTTTGTTTAGTTCAAACACTTTTTAACAAGAACCCCTAGTAGTGACACCTCATTTGAAAGGTATTCTAAAAACAAGAAGAATCCCGTAAACTATAGCTCTCTAATGTCAATCTATCAAATTTGGTGCTCTATTAAAATTTGAATTATTTATAAAACCCCCACAGTTTCATTATATTTAAAGTTATTTTAAGTCAGATAAAACTTTCACTCACTAGTTCTTTTAATAAGATACGATACAAAATCATAACATAAGTTATTACAAGAATCAAAAACCATGGTTCAAATAGCATTTACTTGAATGTTTTGCCCAACCGAAGCCCATTATAAAGTCCTGGCAGTCCTAATAGCTGGTTTTGCCATCCCATCTTTTATTAGTTACCACTTAGTATGTGAGACACAGAAACTTTGGCCTTTGACACAGAAACAGAAATATTATACGAGTATAAAACATCCCAAAAGTAAATGACTCCATCTACGTACATAAGAAAGTTAATAAAGGGGGAGGGTGGGACTTTTAAGACACCCGGTAGTAAAGTCAGTACTTTAAGAAAAATAATTTGGATAAATACAATATACTCGTAGTATCAGACAATATACCATGATAATAAGGAAGGGGCACAGTTTTATTGCACAAGTGACATGCAAATAATTATTATTTAAATGCTGATAAATTTCTGAGATAGGAAAATAGAATGAAGAATTCGGTTCTTGAACAAAACATTGGCAAAAGAAAACGTCTGTGTGAGCAGTAACAGGATTTTGTGGTTGAGAGCGTGTAGTTCATAATCTATTAAGTAAGAACGCCTAAAGAATGAATCCTATGATTTCGTACGGTAAGGAACTTAGAATTGATAGACCTCTTTTAATAAAGTTTTCGTGGTGGCCCGATTAAAAACTGAGGCTAGGACTACACTTCTGTTGTTTTAAACTTTGTTAATCTGTGTGAATGGCAAACATTATCAATAACGCCAGTTGGCTGTCGGCCGAAAATCTCAGAGTCAGCATTTAAAAGTTCATAAAACGGGGGATTTTTGTTCATTTACTGAACTCAGCTGTTCTGTTTTCTTGCAAGAAAACATGTGTGTAAGCAGTGAAACACTGCACCGTACTGTAACAGCACTGTGAATGCTACTGACCAACGCTATGGGCGAACTGTAATACAATTGAACGCTGTGGCGACGTGACGTCCCTATGGAAGGGTTGAGTAATACACCAAATGGACAGGACAAACAATAATGGTCCCTTGATGCTGATTTGCTTTGGTGCTTTTAGTAGCAAACATTCGAACACACAACGTTCACCGCTCTTGTAATTAATGGCGCAAAGCGAGTTCTTGTTTTATTTAACTCGGCCATTCGACATTTCACTAGTTTGTCATGTCTATTACATTGAACTGTCTTAATTTTGTTCAATCAAAAGGATTTTAAAAGGATGTATTTAATATTTCAGTTTTAAAACATTACTGCTGTCTGTTAGTTAATTAGAATAAATCAAGTACATGGTATTTGACCATATGATTGTTATACATTTGTAACAGTTTTTGTTGTTTCAGGAACGTCAAAAGTTTAACGGAAGTCCTATTGTGAAACTTAAATTTAATTTATTTCATATAAACCATATCTACTGTTTTTTTTTTACTAATAATCTATAAAAAAATTTGTTTACAAAAGTTATTTGTCCAGTCTCAGACATTTGTAGACAATATTTCCAAATATCTTATCACTAAAGCACTCCAGAGTGAAATTAACAAACTTACCTTATTTTGATATGAGTTGAAATTAAGTACTCGAACAGTGATTCAGTATTTAGAACAGAAGTTTCACTTGAGCACTATTAGCAACGCAATCCGACGGCCAGTCTAATTAGTAAAACTAATGTGATCTGGAACTACACTATCGAAATTTATGGAGTTGATTTAGTTACAAAACCTAGTAGGATGCTAATATTGCATTGTTTTTTAATGACACAGAGGTAAAGCAGGACTTTCCAAAGGCCTATTCAAGGATGAGCATTCATTTTCTAAATTTTGCCAGTAAGTAAATGTAAATTACAAAAAATAAAACAAAAAAGAGGCAAGATTTACAGAATCACTTAATTGATAAATATTCCGAATATAGCTAGTCAATATACATTGATGAATATATTTATTCGCGTATAGGTTTGTGCTTGCTATACCCAAGAACTAGCGAACAGAAATATATTGCTCCTAATTTGCAAAGAAATACGATCTACCCACCGGTATTTTAGGTTGCGATATTTAAAGAAGCGCACAAATTCAGTTTTCAAACCGTATTGTTTCATTATTTTAGTATGTAATTTTTGCTTAGAGCTTAATATTGACGATTAATATTTTTTAAGTACATTAAATTAAAATAATTCGGATGATAGAGGTTTAGACCATTAAAATAATACGGTTTCGGTTATTTGCCATTTTCCTATTAAAAAACACAACCTTTCAATAATTTTAATCACCCCTCTTTCTCATTTGTGTAAAATACTAATATAACGGCTAAAAATACACCACATACGAAAAACCAATAACCTGGTTCTTTTATGGTAACGAGGCGCGTCATCTGAGACAAAGAAAACAAACAGGAAGGCATTGGTTGAAGAGGGAGGGTAAAGGAAAGCCACCGCTGGCCTTATGTTTTGATCTTGGTTCTCACCAACATGACTTCGATATTTTCCAAAGTCTCCCACCCTAGTGCATTCGTGTTGTGTGCAGTCTGTATAACCTCTCTCCTGAACCTACGTCTACCTAGGACTGGTCAGGGCCATTTATGGAAAGTCTTCCTAATTAGCCACCTCTTAGATTTTCCAATAATTTGTGTATTTAATTACCCGAAATATTATTTCCTAAATTTTACAAAATATTTGAGAAGTACATAAACAATAATATCATTGGCACTAAACGAGGTGCAAAATTTGATAAGAAACATACAATATAGATGAAATAATAAATATATGGGTAGCTATTTAAAGCCTGTTAAAATAAAGTTGGTTTTCTGTACAATATGTAAATGATATTACATTATACGAGAATAGTACATAAATAATATTTATATATAGCTCATTAGTGACATCGTTTTCATGTAACGAGTGTCGTAAGAAAACGTTTCGTTTTACATAATACCTCTCCCGTTATTTGGTACATTTGAACTTTGCAGCGGAGGTCTGAATCAGGGGGACTTAATTACTTTAACATGTTTCCAAGAAATAAGTAATCAACACAGACCTTTTAGAAGACACCGACGTGGGAGTGGGACATCTGAAGATAATTTTTTAACATACAGGGTTATATTTATATTCACTTGATAGGAGAAATTAGTTACAAATGAATATAAAAGCACACTGCATCCCATATTAGATCAATAATCCAGCCTAATTAGAAATTACTGGGGTAAACATAAACTAAATGTTTTGGTCAACAAAAGTTACTATTTAATTTTAACTATACATATAGTCTCTTAGAGCAGTTTCAAAAGAAAACTAAAATTTTTTCATGTACAATATTTCGTTGTAATTAACAACTTTGTCAAGTACACTTACAAACATACACAGAATAAATTAAACAAACAAAAAAGCTATATATATATATATATATATATATATATATATATATATATATATATATATATATATATACAGGGTGAGTGGCTCTTGGTGTGACAAATTTTTTTGGGTTATAATGCAATGTAAATGTGATACAATGGTGGTTATAAAAAAGTCTAACTCCAAGAATTAGGTCTGAAATGAATTATTTTCTGTTTTTCTAAGAAACCCCTGTTTTTGTAGGTAAATCTGGTCATATGGCATACCATTCTAAAGTCTATTAAATGGCAAAGTTTTTAATATCACTTGACACATTCTTGTGTACAAGGTGTGGTAAAAAAGATGGGGTTCAATGATATTTCAGTTTTTCTTAAACTTAGCAACTTTGCCATTTGAATCGACCTGAAGTTTAATTTTCTTTTCTTACCGTTTGAACCAATAACTTTTTCAAATTAAAAATTTAACAGAGTATCTAAAAATTATGTAGTTTGCTCACATATATATAGATAGACGTTGCTGCGTAATATCTGATTTGCGTACAAAAACACGGGTTTCTTAGACAAACTGAAAATAATTCATTTCAGACCTAATTCTTGGAGTTAGACTTTTTTATAACCGCCATTGTATCACATTTACATTGCATTATAACCCAAAAACTTTTGTCACACCAAGAGCCACTCACCCTGTATGAAATTTATCTTTTCTTGAATAGTATATATAAGTAGATATAAAACATGCCGATTCTGGCGCACTTTTGGGACAGTCAGAAAAATCAACGTAAAATACTGTTTAAAGGACAATAAACGAATCTGTAACTCACGAATGGAAAATAACCGAATCTATAGCTGTTTTGCTTCTACTTTCTTAAGCTCTAAAAATCTTCGAAATCTTTACTCTACAAAGTTAATTGTAACATAGTCTTCTACTTTCTTAAGCTCTAAAATCTGCTACAAATCTTCGAAATCTTTACTCTACAAAGTTAATTGTAACACAGTCTTTATCTTTAATAGTCTTCTTTCCAGTAACAACCAAGTGTAATTTTTCATTTTTGTTCAATTCTTTAATCTTTTTTTTCATCCAAAACAGTCAAAAATCTGTTTGGCAAGTGTACTTTACAATCTTCCAACTCGGCAATTATTGTAAACCCGAATTTATCTTTCATTTTCTCCAAATTCACAATTTTGTATTTCTTATTTTCTTCTAATTCTATTAATTTCTTGTATTCTTTGAATGTTAAATCACCAACCTTATTCAACTCTTGTAACAGTGCCATTTACATAGAAAAAAATTAATACTTCTACACTTTTAAGGTGAAAAATCAACACTATACTTCCAAAATACACAAAAAACCGGGGTTTTGACCCTAAAAACGTGTTTTTAGGGTCAAAACCACAGCTCTTAAGGTGCATATATACTAGAGTTTTTTTGAAAAATCCTGAAAATCTACTGAATTTCTCTAATTATTGCGAATTTTTAGCTTTAAAGTTGATAATGTGAACGATACTTCTCGAAAAATCACTACAAAATTGAAATTTAAAAAATCTCTAAATAAAATTTTTTTTATATAAATAGAAGAATCAAAGGCTGTTTAACCATAAATTGTGCTGATTTGTATCAAATTTTAGTAAAAATCTGTACTTTTCAAAGTGTTAGTTAAACAAATTTTTCTTCTTTAAATAGAAGAATCAAAGGCTGTTCAACCATAAATTGTGCTGATTTTTATCAAATTTTGATAAAAATCCTTAGAAATCTACTGAATTATTGCTATTTTTCAGCTTAATAAAAAGATATTTTACTAAAAAGTAAAACTTGGCAGATTCAAATTTTCCCTATTTAAATGGAGAGGAAAAAGATATCCTGCCCGTACTGCAAAAAAGATGTTTTCGAACATCATTTTACCCGACATTATAAGTCGAAAAATCATTTGAAGAACAAAGAAATTTATAATAAAGAACTAAATTATTTGAGGACTTGGGCTAAAGAGAATCAAATCGATGGTCACGAGAAGATGTACAATATAGAAAAATTGCGTGAACTAAAGAAAAATTTTAAGGAAAGTAAGAAAGATCTCAATCTATTTAAAGATGAAAAAATTCAATCAATCACTGAGAAATTGTCCATTGAAACAAACGATAAAACTAAGTCTGAAATGATCGAAGAAATTGACAAAACTCTTAATGAGAAACCTGAAAATATCATTGATGTAGAAGTTTTATCCTCAATACACGGTCTTTTCAAGCATTACATTTTAACAAATTTAAACGATAATTCCATGTCAATTTACAAATATCTATAAATTATGAGGCCAGAAATTAAGAGTTTAATCGAGAAATTTCAAGAAAATGTTAAAAATATGAAGGGTTATCTCTCTTTGGAATGCGAATATGAAAGAACTTTAGTAAACGGTGAACGACAAACTTGCCCAATGTACTTTACTATAAAAGCAGACGAAATCTTCGACGTAAACGACTTTATTACTAAGCAATTTAATAAATTAACACATCGTGAACAAACAAATCATCCAAATAAGGGTTCTGGATGGACATTTAAAAGGTGTAAACAACTAGTTTTGAGCATTAATAAACACGAAATGATGAACGCAGGATCATATATCGATTTGCCAAAGAAAATCAAAGATAAAAAAGCTTGTATAATTATCAAAAATAAAGATGATTATTGCTTTATTTACTCAATTAGATGTGCAATTGAAAAACCCGAAAGAGACTGCGAAAGATCAAAACAATATGAAAAATTTGTAAATGACGAGATATTTTCAGGTTTCGAGTATCCAATGTCCTTAAAAGATATACAATTATTTGAGAAACGAAGTTACAATTCCAAGTACAAATATCCAAAAATGTCTATCAATGTCTACAATTTTGATGAAAGTATTAAGGTTGTTCCGTTACAAATTTCTGAAAAATATGATGCAGAGTTAAACATTGATTTATTGTATTTTAAACAAGAAGACAAATCTCATTTTGTTTTGATAACCGATTTAAGTAGGTTAGTGAGTTCTCAAACATCCAAACATGGACATAAAAATTTTCTATGTAGAAGATGTTTAAGCCATTTCTACAAATCTGGAGATTTAACAGACCATTTAGAAATTTGTAAAAATCACGAAGTTTGTAAGCCAATTATGCCGTTTCTAGGTCAAACAACAACATTTACTAATTATCAAAAGAAATTTTCTCATCCTTACGTTATTTATATGGATTTTGAAAGCATATTAGAAAAAATTCCGACATGCAAGAACAATCCACAAAGATCGATTACAACCAAGATTCAGAAGCACATTCCTTATGGTTTTACTCTATATTTAGTGTCAAATGTGACGAATCGCATGTATAAACCGATATGTTATCGAGCCGAAAATGAAGACGATTTGCCTAATGTTCCTGCAAAATTGTTTGAAGAGCTCAATAAAATATCAAAATACATAGCTAAAAAGTATAATTCTAAGAACAAAAAACCTATGAAATTGACCGAAGAAGAAGAATTAGCGTACCAAAATTCTAGTCTTTGTCATATTTGTGAATGTGAGGGTTTTGATAATCAAACAAGAAAAAAAGTACGAGATCATTGTCATTTAACAGGTAAATTTAGAGGTTCAGCTCATTTATCTTGTAACTTAATCTCAAATTTCCTCAAAATATTCCAGTTTTCTGTCACAATATGTCAAATTATGATACTCATTTGTACATAACAGAGTTGGCAAAACAGTATGGTAATGTTGATTTGATCGCAAACACCGATGAAAAATACATAAATTATTCAGTAAATTCAGGATATGGGTATGAGTTTGAAGATGATAAACCAAGAAAGTTCATCAAGTTTTCTTTCGTAGATACGTTCAGATTTATGGCATCTTCTATAGAAAAGTTAGCTAAAAACCTCAAAAAAGATGATTTCAAACATACAAATCATTTTATACAAGATGGTCTGAACGCAATTCTAGATAGACAACCAAATGACGAAGAAGAAATCTTTAAAATTCTATCTGGAAAAGGCATATTTCCTTACGAATTTATCGACAGTATTGAAAAACTTGATTACACTGAAGAATTGAGAATTCAAGATTTCTATTCACTTTTGACAGACGAGAGCATATCTGAGAAAGATTTTCAACACTACTTAAATGTATGGAACAAATTAAAAGTAAAAAATCTAGGAAATTACTCCAATCTCTATAACATTCAAGATGTTCTATTGCTCGCTGATATCTTTGAAAATTTTAGGAATATTTGTTTGAATTGCTATAAACCTGATCCAGCACACTATCTAACAGCTCCCAGTCTTGCATGGGATGCTATGTTAAAATTAACGAAGATAGAATTACAATTAGTTAGTGATTATAATATGTATTTGATGATCGAAAAGGTATTCGCGGAGGCATTTCTCAGTGTATTAAGCGATATGTGAAAGCAAATAACAAATATTTAAAAGATTTTGATAAGACAAAGCCCGAAAAACTATTTGTTGTACGTCGATGCAAACAACCTTTATGGGTATGGACTTATGCAAAAACTGCCGTATAGTGATATCAAGTGGATGGATCCTAAAACGTATACAAAAGAAGAGTGGCAAGAAACAATTTTAGAACTTACAGGAGAAGAAGATTATGGATATATTTTAGAAGTTGATCTTGAATATCCAACAAATTTGCATGAACATCACAAAGATTTACCTCTTGCTCCAGAACATTATAACAACAAACTTTGCACAACTCTTTTAAACAAAACAGAAATATGTTGTTCATTGTAGAAATTTGAAATTCTATCTAGAACAAGGTATGATTTTAAAAACATGTGAATAGGGTTATTGCGTTTGATCAGAAACCTTTCATGAAAGAATATATCGATTTTAATACTAGTATGAGAACCAAGGCTATAAGTGACTTTGAGAAGGACTTTTATAAGCTTATGAACCAACTCGGTTTTTGGAAAATCGATGGAAAATGTAAGAAATAGATGTGATATTAAACTAGGAAACGAAGAATTTTCAATGAAACAAGCTAAGAAAACGAATTTCAAATGTTTCAATATCTTTGACGACAACTGTATAGCGAGTCACATGTACAAACAAAAGGTTAAATTTAACAAACCGATTTACATAGGATTTTCAGTTCTCGACCTCTCAAAATTGCTAATGTACGAGTTTTATTACAACAAATTAAAGAAGTTTGATCCAGATTTGAATCTGTGTTACATGGATACAGACAGTTATTTCCTAGAATTGAAACGAGATCCCTTTAAAATTATTAAAGAAAATATAGATGATTTCGATACGAGCGACTATCCAAAAGATCACGAATGTTTCACTACTAAAAATAAGAAGGTAATAGGGAAATTCAAAGACGAATTGAACGGCGAGATATTAGAAGAATTTTGTGGATTGAGATCAAAGATGTACTCGTACAAATATCTAGACAAAAATCCAGTAAGATGTAAAGGAATTAAGAGAAGCGTTGTAAATAAAACAATAAATATCGAAAACTTGAAGAGATGTTTGTTCGAAGATAAAGAAGAATTTAGGGAGATGACAGTAATCAAAAGCTTATAAACATGATTTGTATACCATCACCATAAACAAGCTGGCACTGAACGCTAAAGATGATAAGAGAAATGTCCTAGAAAATAAGATCGATACAGTACCGTATGGCTATAAAAATGAAGCAAAATCTGATATATTAGACGAATTAAATAAACTTGGAAACTTTGATATGTAAATGGAAGATGATTTAATTCACTGTCACAAGTGTAAAAAGAAAACGAAAAATATAGATTCAAAAATCGTTCAAACTCAAAACGGGTTGTATAGAATTGCAGCAAAATGTTCAAAATGTAAGACAAAACAAGAGTAAGTTTATAAAGAATCCAAATCCAAAACCTGTTAAGCAAGAATTGAAGACTAAAGATGAGATAGAGATTGAAGCTCGAGAAATTCATGCACCAGTACGAAAGAAGTTTAAAAAGAGAAAAATTATAAACATTAGGAATTGACGATTTATGGGCAGCAGATTTAGTTATAATGTCTAACTATTCGGATTCAAAATGATGGATTCAAGTATATGTTAAATGTTATTGATTACTTTCTCAAAATATGCTTGGTCAAGAGCTATCAAAAGAAAAAACGGCAAGGATGTTTCAAAAGCTTTCGAAGATATAGTAAAAGATGCCATAATGATCAATCACAAACCTCCAAACCTACTTCATACAGATAAGGGTTTAGAGTTTAAAAATAAAGAATTTAATGATGTTTTGAGAAAATACGACATCAAGATTTATCATACTGAAAAACGAAGAGAAATCAAGTATTGTAGAGAGATATAACAGAACTCAAAATGAGAGAATGAAAGTAATTTTTGAGATTAATAAAAAACTTTAAATGGATCGATATTCTTCAAAAAATCGTAAACAATTATAACGATACAGTTCACAGCACAATCAAAATGAAGCCCAAAGACGTAGATAAGGATGCAGAAAAGGAGTTATTAGTAACCGTTTTCAAGTATATTCCACCAGAAATTCACACGAAGACTAAATTTAAAGTCAATGATCATGTAAGAATTGTTAGTAAAAAACAAACATTTTCGAACAAATATAAGAACAATTGGTCAAGAGAAATCTTTGTGATTTATCAAATTAATAACACAGATCCTGTAACTTATAGTATAAAAGATTTAAATAATGAAGAAATAACCGGAAAGTTTTATGAATATGAATTGAGAAAGTCAAAGATTTTTTCTATATAAATGGAGGCCTAAAAGAAATGTTCAGTGTGCAAAGAAATAAAAGGTTTTGAAGCTTTTTATAAAAATAAGACTAAAAAAGACGGATTTGAATATTATTGTAAGGATTGTCGTAAAAAATATGAAAGAGATTTATACGATACAATGGAAAAATTAACTTTAGAAGAGAAAGAGTGTGACATTTGTAAAGAAATTAAGAATATTTATGAATTTAATAATCGACATTATAGTAAAGATAAAAAGGACGCTTTTTGTAAGGAATGTGCTAGAAGAATGTACCGAGAAAGTCAAAAGAAAGAGACTCATTGTGAATGTGGAAGAACTCTTCAAATAGGTAAGAAAGGAGGGTTTGCTATGCTACTTTTCAGCTACCTGTAAAAAATCTACTTTTTTTGCAAAATTTTTCTAGAATTCTACTAAATTTAGCAAAGTTGTACTAAAATTACTGCATTTTTGTTCAAAATGTGGAGTTAAAAAATTTCAGCTACTTTTAAAAATAGTGAAAAAAGTTAGAAAATTGTACTAATTTCGGCAAATATTAACAAATTTAAAAAAATTCTAATTAAAAATTTTTGCTAAATAAATGGAAGCTGAAAATAAAATCTGTGCTACTGAGAAAATATATTCCTTAACAGAACTCTTAGGAAATAAGAAAAAACCTACTAACGAACGCTTCGGATTATGGCTTTTAAACGAGAATTTACATAACGACAATCGGATTACGAACATTGGAGACTTAAACTACGTAGAAAACGAAGAAAAAATGGGGAAATTTAAAAGAATTACAGAACCATTTTGCGATAATATTATGATTGTTAAAATAACAGATTCTACAGATTTGGAAGGAAAGTTGTTGAAAAAGGACGTTTTGTGGATCATTTAATAGCTATTTGAGGGGTAAATTTTCTAGATTTCCACTAGCAAAACACGGCGTAAAAGCGAAATTACCGCAATTACTAGATTCTAATACAATAACAATAAAAGGAGTTAAACAGATTATAAGACAAGATTTTAAAAAGATCGCGAAAAAGTATAAAAAACCAGTAGCGGTTCCGTACAAAATAGAGTTAGCGGACGTAAAATTATTAACATTATTGGAAGAACTACCAGAAATCTTAGAGCAATTAGCTGTAGAACACTATTATTTGCTAGATTTGGACATAACACAAGACTTTGCCGGTATCTTTAAAAAAGAAGAAATGACAGAGTACTTGACAACAAATTACAATTTTTGCAGACAGAAAGACGTTAAAAATAACTGTAAGATCATTGTAGATAACGATAAAACCGTTGGAAAGGACTGTTTAACCTGGATAAATTCTAACTCCAGGGTCAAAATCTACAATAAGTTCGTGTGCCAAATGACCAGCCCAGGAATTAACAAAATTTTAGGTAACAACGTAGTAAACTTCGTAAACTGTCCAGACAAAAGGTTAAAAGAGACGTTCTCTAGCGAGTTAGCAAAAAACAACGGAATTAAAAGATTAGAAGCAACAATTTACAATTATGTAGACGAAAATTTCCAAAATGATAGAGAATTTGATCCACTGGACGACTGTATAAGTTTATTAAAACAAAGCAGGAAGTATTTTAAAAACGCTCCGTTCTATTCGGTATCTCTAGCAAAAATGTGGAGAAAAATAACGGACAGTTTAAAAAACAGTTGCTGTCTCGTTTTTAACGACCTTTTACAGTTTGTTTACTGGGGGAACATAAACACTAAAAAATTGACAGGAATACAGGTAAAACTGCCAGAAAATACAGAAAACAGGAGGAAAATGGTTGCCTACGCTATATCCGCGTTCAGTTTTAATCTTTTACCGGTTAATTTGGTCTACGTTAAAGAAGATAAAAACGACAAAAATCTGGTAAAAATTAAACAAAAGTGCTATTTAAAAGCAGGAAAAACATATTTTTCTAAGTCTAATACCTTGTTTTCTACGGTTCCGAAAGAGGTTAATCTAGAAGAATTAGGGCTGATAAAGACGACAAACGTCGAGCCTTATATCTGTCGAAAAAGACTTAATATTACCAATAAATTACTTGCAAATTCCCTCGAGAAAATTGACCCTTTAAACGTCGTGTTTTTAAAAAGTATTAAAAAAAGGGAACAAGAATTAAAAGAACTTGACATGGAAACAAGAAAAAGAATATACCTAGAGAAACTGTTTAAAAGAACAAGAAAAATATAAAAAACTGTATAGAAAAAGATAAAAAAATTAAAGAAATAGAGAACAGTTTGATCGGTTACTTTTCGAAACAATGGAGTGATTTATCGACTAAAGGAAACTATAAAAATTTCGGCATTTGTGGTCAATAATAAAGCAAGATTTAGCTATGTCGGCGTTTTAGCAGAAAAAGATAGCAATAAAGCTGTTTATTTTATTAAAGGACCTTTTAAAAATAAGTTTATCGAATTGAACAATAATAAAGAAAATTTAACGAAAGAAGGGTTTATTTTGATCCCATACAACGGTTTAAATATTGTCTACTATCCGATTAATAAACCAATTATAGAGATAAAAACAGACGGTTTAACTTCTTTTAACGGTCATACTTTTCCTAAAATTGTTACACTAAACGCTTTAGATATTTTTACAAATAAGGACGATATTATTTACAAAGAAGAAGACAGAAATTGCGCTAAAAATCTTAGAATGGACAAGATAATTGGAGATATTAAGGTAAAAAATTGTAAAAGATTAGAAGATTTACAAGAAGGATTAGAACTACAAATAACTGCTTTATCTACAATAATTTATAGAAAAACCGAAAGATATATCTTAAAATTCGAAAATGTAGAAGATTGTTACATTTCTAATTACTGGCTAGAAAAAGAAGTAAAAGATAGGAATATTGATCTAAATTACAAATTAAAAATAAAGTTATACAAAATTAAAACAAATCCAAACAAACATGCAGAAAGGTTTGTATTTGTTGGTTAAAATTAGTCCAAAATGTTAAAAAGAATAGAAAGACGTGTTTAGAATTTAAAATGTTGTCTTAATCCACTACCATACTTAGAACTTCTAAATCTGTATTTATAGAGTCTTCCTCCAGAAACATTTTGTAAATCGTTAGAATCTACATCAATTGTGCTGTTAACAACTTTTTTAATAATCTCTAATATTTTATCTTCGTCTTCTGTATCTAATGTAAAAGAATCTGATTCTGTATTGTTTAAAATATTTACAGAGCTTTTACTATTTTTAAACTGTATTTCTACGAGTTCTGGCTTATATTTTTCATCTAGAAAATTGTATAAACTTGCTCTTAAATTCTTAAAATCTGTCTCGACATTTTGTATTAATTCTAAAATTTTATTATTTCTTTCTTCTTCGATTTTATCTTTTTCGCTTTGTAATAATGTTAGTGCTCTATCCATTTATTAAGGAAAAGATTTGGAACGCGGAACGTGAACGTGAACGTGGAACGTAGAACGTAGAACGTGGAACGTAGAACGTAGAACGTGGAACATGAACGTGGAACGTAGAACGTGGAACGTGAACGTGGAACGTAGAACGTGGAACGTGAACGTGGAACGTAACAAGAACGTAACATGAACGTAAATTTTGTGTTTTACGTTTAATTTAACGTGATTTTACATGTAAAGGTTTAGGTTTAAAAACACAAAATTTACGTTCATGTTACGTTCTTGTTACGTTCCACGTTCACGTTCCACGTTCTACGTTCCACGTTCACGTTCCACGTTCTACGTTCCACGTTCATGTTCCACGTTCTACGTTCTACGTTCCACGTTCTACGTTCCACGTTCACGTTCACGTTCCGCGTTCCAAATCTTTTCCTTAATAAATGGATAGAGCACTAACATTATTACAAAGCGAAAAAGATAAAATCGAAGAAGAAAGAAATAATAAAATTTTAGAATTAATACAAAATGTCGAGACAGATTTTAAGAATTTAAGAGCAAGTTTATACAATTTTCTAGATGAAAAATATAAGCCAGAACTCGTAGAAATACAGTTTAAAAATAGTAAAAGCTCTGTAAATATTTTAAACAATACAGAATCAGATTCTTTTACATTAGATACAGAAGACGAAGATAAAATATTAGAGATTATAAAAAAGTTGTTAACAGCACAATTGATGTAGATTCTAACGATTTACAAAATGTTTCTGGAGGAAGACTCTATAAATACAGATTTAGAAGTTCTAAGTATGGTAGTGGATTAAGACAACATTTAAAATTCTAAACACGTCTTTCTATTCTTTTTAACATTTTGGACTAATTTTAACCAACAAATACAAACCTTTCTGCATGTTTCTTTGGATTTGTTTTAATTTTGTATAACTTTATTTTTAATTTGTAATTTACATCAATATTCCTTTTTTACTTCTTTTTCTAGCCAGTAATTAGAAATGTAACAATCTTCTACATTTTCGAATTTTAAGATATATCTTTCGGTTTTTTCTATAAATTATTGTAGATAAAGCAGTTATTTGTAGTTCTAATCCTTCTTGTAAATCTTCTAATCTTTTACAATTTTTTACCTTAATATCTCCAATTATCTTGTCCATTCTAAGATTTTTAGCGCAATTTCTGTCTTCTTCTTTGTAAATAATATCGTCCTTATTTGTAAAAATATCTAAAGCGTTTAGTGTAACAATTTTAGGAAAAGTATGACCGTTAAAAGAAGTTAAACCGTCTGTTTTTATCTCTATAATTGGTTTATTAATCGGATAGTAGACAATATTTAAACCGTTGTATGGGATCAAAATAAACCCTTCTTTCGTTAAATTTTCTTTATTATTGTTCAATTCGATAAACTTATTTTTAAAAGGTCCTTTAATAAAATAAACAGCTTTATTGCTATCTTTTTCTGCTAAAACGCCGACATAGCTAAATCTTGCTTTATTATTGACCACAAATGCCGAAATTTTATAGTTTCCTTTAGTCGATAAATCACTCCATTGTTTCGAAAAGTAACCGATCAAACTGTTCTCTATTTCTTTAATTTTTTTATCTTTTTCTATACAGTTTTTATATTTTTCTTGTTCTTTTAACAGTTTCTCTAGGTATATTCTTTTTCTTGTTTCCATGTCAAGTTCTTTTAATTCTTGTTCCCTTTTTTTAATACTTTTTAAAAACACGACGTTTAAAGGGTCAATTTTCTCGAGGGAATTTGGAAGTAATTTATTGGTAATATTAAGTCTTTTTCGACAGATATAAGGCTCGACGTTTGTCGTCTTTATCAGCCCTAATTCTTCTAGATTAACCTCTTTCGGAACCGTAGAAAACAAGGTATTAGACTTAGAAAAATATGTTTTTCCTGCTTTTAAATAGCACTTTTGTTTAATTTTTACCAGATTTTTGTCGTTTTTATCTTCTTTAACGTAGACCAAATTAACCGGTAAAAGATTAAAACTGAACGCGGATATAGCGTAGGCAACCATTTTCCTCCTGTTTTCTGTATTTTCTGGCAGTGTTATCTGTATTCCTGTCAATTTTTTAGTGTTTATGTTCCCCCAGTAAACAAACTGTAAAAGGTCGTTAAAAACGAGACAGCAACTGTTTTTTAAACTGTCCGTTATTTTTCTCCACATTTTTGCTAGAGATACTGAATAGAACGGAGCGTTTTTTAAAATACTTCCTGCTTTGTTTTAATAAACTTATACAGTCGTCCAGTGGATCAAATTCTCTATCATTTTGGAAATTTTCGTCTACATAATTGTAAATTGTTGCTTCTAATCTTGTAATTCCGTTGTTTTTTGCTAACTCGCTAGAGAACGTCTCTTTTAACCTTTTGTCTGGACAGTTTACGAAGTTTACTACGTTGTTACCTAAAATTTTGTTAATTCCTGGGCTGGTCATTTGGCACACGAACTTATTGTAGATTTTGACCCTGGAGTTAGAATTTATCCAGGTTAAACAGTCCTTTCCAACGGTTTTATCGTTATCTACAATGATCTTACAGTTATTTTTAACGTCTTTCTGTCTGCAAAAATTGTAATTTGTTGTCAAGTACTCTGTCATTTCTTCTTTGTTAAAGATACCGGCAAAGTCTTGTGTTATGTCCAAATCTAGCAAATAATAGTGTTCTACAGCTAATTGCTCTAAGATTTCTGGTAGTTCTTCCAATAATGTTAATAATTTTACGTCCGCTAACTCTATTTTGTACGGAACCGCTACTGGTTTTTTATACTTTTTCGCGATCTTTTTAAAATCTTGTCTTATAATCTGTTTAACTCCTTTTATTGTTATTGTATTAGAATCTAGTAATTGCGGTAATTTCGCTTTTACGCCGTGTTTTGCTAGTGGAAATCTAGAATATTTACCCCTCAAATAGCTATTAAATGATCCACAAACGTCCTTTTTCAACAACTTTCCTTCCAAATCTGTAGAATCTGTTATTTTAACAATCATAATATTATCGCAAAATGGTTCTGTAATTCTTTTAAATTTCCCCATTCTTTCTTCGTTTTCTACGTAGTTTAAGTCTCCAATGTTCGTAATCAGATTGTCGTTATGTAAATTCTCGTTTAAAAGCCATAATCCGAAGCGTTCGTTAGTAGGTTTTTTTTCTTATTTCCTAAGAGTTCTGTTAAGGAATATATTTTCTCAGTAGCACAGATTTTATTTTCAGCTTCCATTTATCTAGCAAAAATTTTTAATTAGAATTTTTTTTAAATTTGTTAATATTTGCCGAAATTAGTACAATTTTCTAACTTTTTTCACTATTTTTAAAAGTAGCTGAAATTTTTTAACTCCACATTTTGAACAAAAATGCAGTAATTTTAGTACAACTTTGCTAAATTTAGTAGAATTCTAGCAAAATTTTGCAAAAAAAAAGTAGATTTTTTACAGGTAGCTGAAAAGTAGCATAGCAACCCTCCTTTCTTACCTATTTGAGATTTCTGGATTTTTTCATTAAAACAGCTTATAAATGTAGAAGCAAACATTAAAACAGTTAAAAACAGCTATAGATTCGGTTATTTTCCATTCGTGAGTTACAGATTCGTTTATTGTCCTTTAAACAGTATTTTACGTTGATTTTCTGACTGTCCCAAAAGTGCGCCAGAATCGGCATGTTTATATCTACTTATATATATATATATATATATATATATATATATATATATATATATATATATATATATATATATATATATACTATTCAAGAAAAGATAAATTTCTCTTCCCAAAACAAGGGATCACTTACAGCTCGTTACTTAGTTATCCCAAATCTTTTCGATGTAATAATGAAGTATAGTTTATAGCTAACGTAGACGGGAAGCTTATTTAGGTGAGGTAATATTTAAACCAAAGAAGCGTGTTGCTATCTTTACTGCAGGCTGTACTTACTGGACTGCAGTGTATCCATGCAGGGCCATAAAAGTCGCCGCAAATCCATAAATCTTCTACAAACCAAAACTAAATTTTTTTTGAACGGTGTGAAAAATTTTATACTATAATTTTAGGAAAGCTTAATTTACAAAACTACACAAAAAATCTATGTGTCTTTGTAATGTATTAAATAATTTTGAAATGTAAACATAAATACCTAATATTTAAAAGTTGTACAAGTAATAATGTTTGTTAAAAGCAAGCCTCATTTTCTCCTGAGAATCATGGGACTATCAATCTTCCGTTCCATCTTTGTCAGACTTCGAGATGACAGCACTTCATTTCAGAGACGACTTATAATGTTCAGTGTTATACTTGGTCATGTTTAGCTAAGTATTGTTGACTTGGCTACAAAATATCCACATTTAACTGTTCCTCAGCAAAGATTATGCTTGTTGTAATATATTGCTACGCAATATTACAGTTTTTCTCCATTAGCGTTATCTTTGATCTATGTAAGGAAGGAAAACATATCTAAATTTATCAGAATGATGTACTGAGAGTTAATTTTTTACTGTATGACCTGGATTTTGATGAAACCGATAGAGGAAGTTTTCCTAAAAAAAGAAATCGATCATTAGCCATTTTAGTATTGCTGACGGGTGAAATAGAAGAACATTAAAATATGACATGATAATCTTTCCTTGTTATATGTTTCCTAGTTTGATATACTTACAACGATAGAAATAATGATACTGAAAGTGTCTGTACTTTAATGTTCTGTATGTCGTTATCTGTCGCTGATTCAACATTTATTTAAATGTCTGATGAGCAGTCAAGTAAATCGAACTAAGAAAATACAATGGAAGGAAAATAATCTCAATTTATTATTTTAAACATTTTGAGATCTTCCTATTTAAGCTTCTACAAAATTAGCGTGGCTGACAATTAATTTTTATTATGCTGGAAATATTTCTATTGAATTTAAGGAAAACCGCGTTGTTTGTACCTTTTTGTTGACAAGAGGATATATTATGATGTCTTCATCACTGTTAAAATTGATATAAATATATATAACAAAGAAAACATAACCATTGCTCTCCAGTTGTCAAGATTTTAAGGTTAAAACTCAACCATAAACAATTAACATATACGAATGTATTACTGTGACTTTTTAACATAAGTGAAGATAAAGAAGGCAAAGTCTGAATACATTTATTTCATTATAATTCGAAAGAATATACAAAGCGTCATGACACTTAATGTTGGCAAATTTTATGTAATTAATTAGACCGATTGTCTTCTCTTAAAAAAGTTCTATGTAATCCGCATAAATATAGCTATACAGATTATGCGTCTACAGAGGAACTGGCGTGGAAAAAAAATAATAGCAAGTAGGCTTCGCAGAGAACCAATCTCTGCGACTTTAATAGTTGATTTATGATGGTAATATTGATGTAATGTTTTGACCGTGATAAATGTCTCATGATAATAGAAATAAGATAATTAAATTCTTAAATAAGGTAAAAAAACTATAGAACTCAATATTGTATTATGTAATTCATTATTATTTTGAAATCTAACAAAAAAGAATAATATTTAAACATAAGATGTCTCAAATAACTAACCACTGGTTTAAATCTATTCAATAAGCTTACATAATATTTAAAAGTTGTCACTCACAGATGGGGAGGAGCCGTGCAGACATTTTGAGTAAGAGAATTGACGGATATCCTGTCATTACAGACTGGCGACCTTCCGTTCCATTCCTTTATGATGCCGGTCCACACCGGTCTGGACAATCCTTTACTGTTGTTTCCTGATATCATGTCTCCTAAGCCCCCCTAAAACCAATTTTATTTTCATCGCCTTCATGGAAAACCTATAGTATAGTGTTAAGTTCCAAGATACTCGTAGATCACTATGTATAAAAATCCTCAATATCGTAATTGAGGAAGTGGTAAAATATTAAAGCAAACATGTAAACGGTGGAATTGGGAACATATTTTACTGGTGGAAATTAATTAAATACGTGCAGGATGTCTGGAGAAACAGCTTGGTCTTTGCAAGCCATCGGGCAGTGACACGTCTTGGTCAAGACACGTGTAGCTTTAAGTTCACTTTATCACACGCACGCACGCACACAACACACACACACACACACACACACACACACACACTATATATATATATATATATTAGTTTTTTCAATTGATGTAAGACAATATAAGAGAAATTTTAAGATTTTTGTTAGTACTCATTGAAGAAAGTTGTTTTTACAAAACAGCGAGTTTTCTTTGATACATGTATGGGGGAATAAAGGTTGAAGGTATAGTATTTTAAAACAGCAGACTAACGAATGTATCCATCTAAAGGGTTTTAAAATAAAACAGGATTGGAACGATCATTCGGAACATATCGTTAATTGTAGAAGGAAAAAGTTCCAGTAAGTAACAAGATAGAGGAACGTCAAACCACGTGCTATGTAACAGGTTGCGCTGAGATTTCGTGCACAATGTCAGTTCTTATCTTGAGCTTATTTCAATATTAAGATGTCTTTCGGGCAGACAGACAAATATAAAGACACGCTGAAATTCACTATTACAGCCACTTACGTGATAAGCCTTCTTCATTAACGCTCAGCTTATAACAATGATGGTAGATATAACCCATATAAATAGAGGTTTTGGTGAATCATTGGCTTTTTTATGTAAAGATAAAAATTTTAAATTAGTGGGTATAAATAGATTAAAATGTACCAAGACAATAACTTGTTGATTTCGATGTTATTGTTCTAGGATGTAGTAAATATACAACTTTAAACGACTTTGAACATCGATAGTAGTAATAACTACAGAATTTTTAAAGTTAATTGCATAAAAAATTACTTTTCAATTTTAATGTATTACTTTAATATATATATATATTTCTCAAGAGAAATAGTTAGTACCTTAAAACAATTATTACATGTATTTAAATGTGCTTTGACCTGGATATGAAATGACTACTAATTTGGCTGATGTGATATTACCATGTATATACAAATTAAACAAATCCACAATGGGAATTTCCAGCACAATTAACCTCATAAAGTTTTTCAAAGATGTTTCATAAAAACATTTAATTAACTTAAAACTAAATTAACTCCAGTAATTCAGACGTATTTGAAACGTTTCTATTTGCAGTTTCGTTTAGGGTTTAAGTAGAATTTTAAATTTTTTTCATATTAAAATATTAATGTGAGATTTAACACACTCATGTAATACCCTTCGTTATTAAGAGTTATTTTAATAAATTAAGAAGTACGGTAAGTATTTTGAGCTAGGTAATAGAAATTAGTATTTTACCTTATCTATAACACGTAAATAAATAAAAGTCGTCGTTTTAATACATGCTGAAGTATTATAATTTACATTAGCTGAGCGAAGACTATATCACTCGAGAAGCTGGAAAAATTCTGCGGGAGATTGTCTGTCTTGCCACACGATATATCA
Source organism: Homalodisca vitripennis (assembly GCF_021130785.1). NCBI lineage: Eukaryota > Metazoa > Arthropoda > Insecta > Hemiptera > Cicadellidae > Homalodisca > Homalodisca vitripennis. The sequence goes on along the minus strand of NW_025777093.1, from coordinate 71,568 downwards.
AAAAGTGGAAGAAATCATTAGTTTTGCTTGAATCTCGGGATTCCTGATGATGCATGGATGTTTCCTGGTTTTGGTGGATGATAGTGTGTCTTCATGGGATTTGGCTGAGTGCTATAATTGTCTTAAGGGCTATAGCACATGAATGGCAAAATAAATGAAAAACCGCAGAATACATAATGTGCAAACAAACTGAATATAATTATATAGCATTTAACATGCAATATACTTACACGTGTAACTTAGCTGTTACAATGTGCAATGTGTTACACTGGAGGAACCTCTACAAGGAGTTCGTGACTGCCGTGAAGCGAACAGTTGCGATACTACATAACTCTGTATTCATTCAACACACCTCGTCCAACCATAAAGTATTATATCTTATTTTATTTACTAAAAAGTGACTAAATTAAAGTACTAAACAAAAATAACCGGTAGTAAAAAAAATGAAATTTTATTTCACGGTTTTTGTTAACGATTTGAAATAGAATATTTATTATATTTTGTTTCTGTTTAATGTTACAAAGTAGGATTAAATACCATTTTATTAAGATTTAATTTGATAGTAATAAGTATAACACATATATAACATAAAACAGATCTAATATTAAACCATTATATTTTGTTAAACTAGAGCCAAAATTGTTCAGATTAATATAAATCATAAATACATTTGATACAAAACAAAAATTAATCAATAATCACATATGAAATAAAATTTTCATAAATTAATTATAGGACTAGAGAGTGTAGAAGAAAAGCGGTCACAATAAATATAGTCTCTCTCTGGGCTTGTCACAAATACAGTGTCGTGATTATGTTCTTGTTCAAATTATCGTTCCATGCCACTACCAGTCCAGGCATTCGTTTTAATAATTACGTTGAGTTATTTTTTGTCACATAAAATAACACCTCCTAATGCAACAGTCAAAAGAGTTGCAATGGATAATTTTACATTAAAGTTGTTGTTACTTCCGTAACCGTTCAAGTTATAGAGCGTCTCGAGAAAGCCGTTTCAGTTACAACACTCTCCTCTGCTAACTATCTGCAAGTTATCTCGGGAATGTTTTTATTTGTAGCCTTTCAATATCATAAAACTTAATTTCTATACAAAACGAAAATGAGTTATAGGATGGTGCATTTCAAACTATGGGTTGTTTTGGATATATCTGAGCATTATTAAAGCCAAAGGATCGGTTCTTTCTTTTTGTCTGGTGGAAGGATGTAAAATTTTTACTGCAGACCACCCATAGGGCATAATAATAATGAATTGAGTTAAAGACTTTTAGAAATTTTTATAGACATTTTGAAATGATCCTCAGTGAATCCTGTTACACAACACGTAACGTTGCAAAAACCTACCTCGTTACAGAAGAGGACTACTTTGTGTTCTATGTCAAAATTAAGATACCACCTTTGGGGGGGGGGGGGAATTTATTCCAAAATATTTGTCCTAGGATGATGTTATTGTCCTGATTGATATTTAAGAATCAGGACAACGGCTAAATTAAGTTCTTGAAACTAAATTCTTGGCGAAACGATAACCTGATTGGCACACGTAGTAATCTCTTCTTGAACTTTGCATCCAACCAACCATCCACCGGGAAGGGTCTCGAGCAGTTTGTCCGTAAGTAGAATTACTATTTTTCGTATCACATATATTAGCCCAATCATGTCAGACTTCTTAAATGTAACATTGTGTATAGTATTGGAATGACATGTAATGCCTTTTTATTTTCCATATTTGAAAGGATTAAATTTGGGATGATCTGACGAGATTACTCCAAGTAAATGTAATCTGTATCGATATATTGTTAATACCGTCGCGAATACCACTTAGGAGAGTTGGTATTAAATTCTTCTCACTTCGAGTTTACCACGACTAAATATTTCAACTACACATAAATAAAATTTTCACCTTTATTTCCATTTTTCCAGAATGGTGGCAAAGTAACACAATCAAGCTTGCATGTATGCTTAGGAATTTCAAGTAATTATTACTACGACTTTAGACATCCCCATCCTAAGTGATCGTCTATTCGGTACACGTAATAAACGCGCAAGTCTTTTTTGTTTACCCTAACTGCCACGAAACAGGGAGAACGGAAGTTGAAATACCCACAATAGCTGCCTTAAGTTGAGATATTTATTAATGGGTGATTTAGTGTTGACTTTTTGAGTGATGTGAAACTGGTATCTAGACGTGTCAAAATAAATAAAACCCACCGTTTAATTAAATTACAAAACTCTCTAAGAGTGTTTGAGAGAGACCTTTTGCAAATGGCCTAGTAAAAGTAGATCCCAAAGGAGGAAGTACAATTCCTCAGAGGAAAAGTGATTTTACTAGAACACGGGTGGAAGTTATTAAATAATAAGAGTTCCCCTTTTATAAATTAATGTTTCAAGTTCTCCTAGTGTAAAGAGAATTGTAATTATTAAACTAGAACAGTTTGCAATACACAGTAAAACATTATCTACTTTCAATCGAAAGTTATTGTGTGTTGATGAACTGCTAAAAACCTGCTACCAAGTCTAGTATTACAACAGTAAGTGTGACAAGACAGTTTAAACGACTAAGCATAACGAGGCTATGAAATGGTGGAAGCAGTACATAAAATCCATGACAACTCGACCCAGAGGGAAAACCAACTTGGCCAAATTTTCGCGAAACAGCAACAAACGAATTTTACGAATATTTTTTCAGGAACCTGGAAGAATATTTGGTAGGGCATAGAAATTTCACACTACAAACAAACCACATTTGATCCTCGGTTTCAAATGTCTCAAGAAACCCATTTGTAAAAACCATTCATTTAAATAAAAGCAATGTTATAAAAAATGTACACAAAAATAAATTAAGTAAGTCTCTTTCATTCAAAAGCACAAACACGATTCTTGTTGATTACGCGTAAAACATTCGGCGGGATAACTGTAATGAAATAAAAGGTTTATTATATTGAACTTCGCTCTTTCATAGGAAACCTAACATTGTTATGTTCAAGTCACGAATCTCATCAGCTCTTTATGTATTTTCAAATGGAAGTTTTCGTAAAGTCGCAGAAATCCTTATCTCTTTAAATAACTATTTGGTTTTACTTCGCTTTATTACCTTACAACTAGTTGATATAGCCAACGGTTTTCAATCGTGAATATTTTTTATTTTTATCATTGACCCACAAAAAAAGTTTATTCATACAATGAAGTAATCTCCATTTAGTTTTTGATGTAGTATGGCGTGAATTTTATTGCCCTTAAAGATCATCAGTAATCATGGCTCTTCTAGAGCAGCAGATTTATAGTTTTGTAAACATTGACCTAACACCATCAACTCATTGGTGAATGACATTTTTGACCTACAACAATACACTTCCTCGCAGATACAGTACACAATTGACTGACTAACTAAAAGAAACAAAATTTGATAATATATGGTCAACATGTCATCATTTCTTCCAAAACTTGTTCAAAAAGGCTGAATATATTTTTTAATATAATCTTTTCAATACTTGTACATAGTAACGTAACGTACTAACACGCGTTTGGATTATTTAAAAATAGGTTAAAACATACCTGGCATAGCTATTTGGTTTGTTATAACAATATTCATCACGGGAACTAAAAGATAAATCGTATTTTTAGTATTCGTTACCTCTCATTATATGTTAAGTATTTTAAAACAGAGTGGCAGATACTTTTGAATACCCTAAGGCAAAGAGGTAGGAGAACTCAACGACGTGCAAAATACAACAAAACGTCATATTAATTTTTATTTATGTTGTTATTTTTCAATCGTCCAAGATAAAGCCAAATTTTAAATAAAACTAAATTGAATTTCTTAATAGAGCTATTGGTATTCGGCATGAAAACCACTCTTCGAACAATTTTTTTTTTTTTAGGTTTTATGAGCTTGAAATATACTAAATTATCAAAGTGATTGTAAATGTAATGAAAAGTTACATCTGCAACATATTTTTAGATTGAGTTGGTAAAAGTTTTAATGAGGTAACACAAAAAACTATGAAAACGTGCACCTTAAAATTTGTGGCAATATTTAATTTTTTTAAATTATTAGAGTATAGAGACTAATAATATTAGTTACAGGTCGATCTAATTTTACCTTTGAAAATCTTTCAAATACGAAATCTACCACCCTCTAAACGAGTCATTTTTTAGTATTTTCGTTGCTAAATATTATTTTCTCGAACTCTTTGGTGAAATATGGGATTTTTCTTCAAAGCGAAGAAGTTACGTGTCTAGTTTCAGGCTGTACATCGCGGTCGTTGGTCTGCCTCACCCTGGATAGAAAGAGAAAGCCGTAGATTATAACACTTATCAACTAACGAAAAGGTAAAGAGCTAAAATCCAACAGAAAATACTATTAATTTTATAATAATGTGTAACAAGGTGTAATGTACTGATTTATCTCGAAAGTTATGATGTGATAGAAGTAAAAGATACTGTTAGTTATTTATTTATACTCATGGAATATTGATAATATGGGATTTTAGTTTAAACAGTACTATCATTTTTTTTATATAAAGTAAATGTGAAAGATAAATCAATCGCTAGAAACATTTACACTCACTGTGGAATAGCTAACCGCACATGATTATTTCAAAATAATTAAAATTGGAGATAGAAATTTTTAGCGAGCACGCGTGAGGTAGCATGAATTTGTGCAAATTTTACAATGGGTTTTTATTGTTTGAAAATTCAGATATTTGAAGCTATAAATACAAAATTACTATAATATTAGTTCTTGTTGTTCTATAACATAATAGTAAAGTAAAAATACAAAGATTCTGTCCTTAAAAAAACTCTAACTATTTTAAAGTCTCTGATGAAGGAGTTTAGAGAATTCTACATTTTTAGCATACATAATACCGAGATGCACACTATCAAAATTAGAAAAAGAATTAGAAACTCTACTAAATAAATAATAATATTAATATAAATATTAATAGGAGATGTATAAAAACTGATTGAAGAGAAAACTACAAACGCTGAGTTAGAAATTACATAAATTAGGCTGATCTAGATCTATAATATGGTAAAAATACTTTGTGATTAAAATACATTGTTTATTTGCTGTCCCATTTATGTTAAAAGGACAATATCTAATCCTAAAGTATTTTATTTAAACATTACTTCACTTGCTTTAAGAAAATAAGATATATCAATGCACGAAAAATAATGTGATACAAGATTTCCTATTGTTAAATAATTGTACAATTTATGCAAACACCACTATATCTCTTTTAATGTTTCAACACATTTTAATAACTTGCTTAAAAAAATAAGACATATTATAAGAGTACTGCTATGTTTATAATTCCATTAGATAATAGTTTGACAAAAAAATACTTATTCTATCGCGTTGTACTAATTAAAAGAATGATCTAAACATAATTCTTTTTAATATGTCTATACAAATTTCTTTAGATTACCAAGAAAAGTGTATGCTCAAACACAAACAACTAACCCTAATTTGTTAGATAAACGACTAGGTTGAAAACCACATGAAAACAGCTGAGAGATCCTTTTCAAGATTCAATCAGTGGACACTCTCGGTAATCGAATAGCGATCCTGTACAAACTCGGCCTCATCCAATCATGTGAGTGAAACAACTCAGTTATAGCACTAGTTCATACGTATTAGCGTGTATACGTTACACGTACTTTGTATAGTGTGAGTTTCTCTTTCGACCTAATATTAGAAAATACAATCGATACTTATTAGTAAACAAACCTAATTATAAGTGTTTCATTATTTAGACAATGGGCTCGGGTGTTCGGAATCTTTTCATACATTACACACTTAAACACACTTTATTGACGATAAATTACACAACTTAGAGTGTTTTAAATAAAACCGACAGGGGAGTAGAGTACTTAATCACGTACAATCATTTACAAATTTAACGTACTACCACTCTGTTTCCACTAAGTTATTCTTTAAAAGAGAAAAAATGTGAAATGTTTATTCAAATGACAATCAAAATTTAAGAATAAAGTTGATAACGTCAATGTACTTCGGCACTGGTTAAAAAGCGACACGCAATTCGATACCTGTCATTTGTCTTCTTTTTATGGGTTTCGAATATGAAACCATGTGATTAAGCAGATAAAAACTTTAAATTGATAGAAGCAAATTTTTTGAAAAGTTTTTATTTAATTTCTTTTCAATATTGGAAGACAACGTAAACAGATTAAAAATAAAAGGAGGATTTAGCTGTTTTTTTACCAACAACTCAAATTATTCTTTAATTAGTTACCGCTGTAATACACATCTTTATGATGTCTGCATATACTCGTGTATTGAATCAAATCTCTTTTTGATATTCGAATATGATATCGGACTCCTCGATAGATCGGAAGGACTCTCATATCTTTTTCTATGTTGTTTTACCAATGCATATTGAAGCACCGACGAAAATCTTGCTTAATCATGATTTTTCAGTTAGTACAAATTGATATATTATCAAAACTTTTGGAATTAAAACTCTGTATTTAAAATTTAATGGCCAGTTTCATGCAAGCGATTCTCAAACCACGGCACGTTATTGTTTACTGTCCCAGTATAATATTAAGCTTAATATACGTTTTATATTTGTAAACTAAGAATTTAAATGTATTAATTAAATATCTGATGATATACGTTCGAGAGAATAAGGGAGTACACTTCAAAACTTTGCAGAAAGATAACGGAAACCATTCTTGCTCTCTGCTAATAAGAAGGGCAAAACAAAATCAAAATAGTAAACTCAAAAACAAATCAAAATAGTATACTCCAAACATTGTGAAAAGTGACAAAAGCTCTTATTTGAGTTTAATGGTTCCCGCTAGGGTTTTTTACAACAAGCCAGGGTCACCAAGGTGTCCCTGGTGGTGTAATACAGTGTCTAAATACAGGATGTTTGATAAAATTATAATTTATTTGGGGTGGTCGTAACGGTCATGATCATATTCTTAGTTTCGAGTCAAAGCAATCCTGTATTCGTTTACATTGTTTTGCTAATAGCCAGCGAGAAAGAATAACAACAAAATTTATTTAATAACACCGGGATCTTTTAGATGTTTTATGTTGTAGTTATATATAAATGTACAGAGTAGATTCTGAAAAGTATTATGTAAAAATCACATCCATTAAATCTGCATTTTGATTTCAAACAAGGTTTCCAACCAACAAGCCAACAAATAATAAGTACCAACACGGCTCAAAAAATGAAATGTTCGAGAGTTTACATTAAAGTTCTTAGTAATTCTGACTGAGATAATAATTAAGTTATTTATGTCAAGATTATTAATAGCAATTATCACCGCGGCCACATGCCTAAAATTTTTGTTTTCGTATTGGGTAAATTTAAATAGTAGTTAAAGAGTTTGGTCTAAATTTCAAATACTATAATCACAAAATACTCTGAGCCCAAGTACAGTTTTCAGTACAGTTCGTGCTCTTGTCAAAAGTGATCCTTCCTTCAGGCTCGCCTAGTACACGATGTGATACGCACACTCTTTGTTGATTATGATGTCATACAAATGTAAATCATCTCCAATCAGCTCAAATTCAGTACAATTATTCTGAGTGTAACTAATAGTTAGTTATAGTCATATACAAAACAAAAATGAAAATAATCGACAATGGTTTTATACTGATATTTTTTACATAATAATTGTTAATTAATCCCATACTTTGATCCGGTCCTTTACTCCCCCTTGATCTATTACAATTTCAGCAAAGGTATAACTGAAAGATAAACAAGCTGATAAAAACGAAATATTAAAGCTGAATCTAGCCTCATCAATCAATATACCAAGCTTTATGATAGAACGCACAAACAAAGTGGGTAAAAACCCACAATAGTATTTGTTTTATTTTTGATGAGCGTTAGCGAATTTAAGGGGACTGAAATATTTATCATTCTATGTCTGTCCAAACGATATCTCAAGAACAAACTGAGTATAGACTTGAAATGTTCATGAAGCTTTATTTATATTTCAGACATTTAGGTTTATGATAGTTCATCTACAGTGGGATTTGGAACTTTAATTTTGGTTCCAAGTAAAACATTTTTTCTTTCATTATTGGTTAAACGTAACTGGTGGATATGGTTTACAGCGTCACTGAGAAATAAGAAATGATATAAGGTTATGGGGTTGTGGTCCTCGATTTTGCGATGGCGTCAGAAACATAGGACGCAACAGCTCACGCTTCAGGGAAGATAGAATACATGATTATTATAATAAAATGCCGTTATAAATGTTAATAAAAAGTTATTTTATATAATTTATTAAGAGTAAGTAAAACAGAAGATTAGGACTTATTAAGAACGGAGTGGTTTATCAATAATTATGATAATATTTTACCGTTGATTAAGAAAATTGATTATTTATAAATAATTAAATAACTGCATTTATATTTTCTTACAAAACCTCTCTAAACAATATAGTGTACATAAATATTGTGTACATTGTGAAGATAAATGGATACGACAATATGACTGCTGTATGTATTATAAGGAAATGTATGTTGGATACGTATCTTGAGAAGATTAAATTGAAACACAAGTAAGGAAACATCATTTACGATTGGCGCTGTTGCGGAAAAACAAAATATTGTGCTCTCTCCCTTCGTTGTTTAACGTATGTTTTCTCAGAAACCTAGACATATTTTCTGTACCAAACCACTAACAATAGTGATATTGTAATATTTTCAACTACTGAATTATTAGTACTAAATATATACTACAAATATATTTTTGTGTTTGCGTTATATTATCTCGTATTTAATCTAATAGCATCAGCTCTACATCAATCTATAACTATTTTTATTAGAAGTTATATTGCCATTTATGTAGACAGAACATGGGTCTGCAGGGAATGTCAGTGGAGACTCCTGCGCGCGTGGAAGAAGGACAAAGGTCGACTCAGCCTATCAACGACTCAATTGTGACCAGCTAAAACGGACGACACCAGCGCTGTCTCGATACCTGCACTCATCTTGGGACACTGCCGTGGGCACCTGATTTGACGTCGCTAAACTGTTATTCAACTTTAGGACTTTGTGGACTCAAGGACAACAGGACCAGGACATCTTGGGCCAGGACAAATTGACCGCAGGACAAGGTCTAAATGACCGTAGGACCAGGAGTTAACGGATCTTAGACAATGCTGTTACCAGATAAGACTCTTTTAGTTTGAAAGAGAAACGAGTCTCCGTGTATTTTTGTGCCTCAGATTTATATTTCCAGGGTAAATTGAAGTATTGCAACTGTGTGTTGTAGTTCGGTTTTTGTGTTTTAATGCAATAATCTTTGGATATAAGGCTCTCAAGAGCAATATGCCAATTATATGATTTAATAGTTGTTCTTAGCCGTCTCTCGACCGCGGCGCCGAGCAGGCAGGGGTTACAAGCAGTCAGCTGTTTACTGGTTTAGTCGAGATTGTTGTAGTTTTTTTTTTTCCTCTTAAAACTTGCTCGGCCATCAACGACACCCTTTTTCTATGAGCACGAAATTTTGAGAAAAAACTAACCTAGAGACTTGAAATTTTGCACGAATCATCAATAGTATACGTACATCCATGGTGTTTGATGAGAATTATTGAAAATTTTTACTTCAGTCTTATAGGTAACGAAACATTTAGAATAAATAAATTTGTAAGCGTACTAATTAACATCTTCTAAGGGTTTCAGATTACACATAGTAATATATGTATCCTATTAAAATGAGCAACAAACGTTCTCCGCGAAATGTTCTTTTTGATTGTTCTAATTCTTTTTATCATTTAACATTTTGTATCTCGGTTTTGTGTATACTAAAAATCAAGAATTTCTCCACACTCCTTTATGAGATATTTTAAAATGGTTTGTATTTTGTTAAGGACAAAATATTGCATTCTCACTTCCTTATTATTGTCTCATTATTGCTCATTAATAAAAACTAGAGCTAATATTACAGTAATTTGGTATTTATAGCTTCAAATGTCAGACATTTCATAAAATTATAACTATTGTGAAATTTTGCACCAAATACTTCATTGTACCTTATGCGTGCTCGCTAAAATTTCCATCTAAAGTTTAAAAAGAACTAAAATTTCTTTCGAGATGTGAAATAAAATAATCTAACAGTGAATATTATACAAATTACTCGTACTGGTCAATGGATTTCATCTCATTTGGTCTTAATTTTTTGATACGATTTATAATTTTAAAGCTTTCTCTTACTATGCAGGGTAATGCAGACCAAAGGATCGCAATTTATAGTGCCTGATACAAGAAACAAATTTTTTTTGAAGAAAAATCCCATATTTACACCAAAAAGTCCGAGAAAATAATTTTTTAACACAGAAAATATCTCAAAATTGAAAGTTTGTGAGGTAGGGGTATTGTTTTTAAGATTTTTAGTTATAAAAGTAGGTTGAAAAGTAAGGTCTCTATTCTCAAATAATTTTGAAATAGAAGAGGTGGTCCAACATTTAAAGATGTAAGGATTCACAGTTTTTTATGTTGCTTCGTTAAAAATCTTTGCTAATTCATATTTTTATCTAAAGTTACCAAAGAAGTACTCTATATACAAATACGTTACAGTTAGCTTAAAATATATAGACTTATATAATCATAAAGCCTACAGTATTTTAATTACAAGGAATGACTTTCATTACAAAATACCAATACCTCATTTAAAAATTTCATTTTGCTTGTGTTTAAAGTTTTTCTTTATCTTGTATGACAGTACCACAAATAAAAAGATTAATGTCGTGTGGTTACATTTTCAACGTCACTGAGTTCTCCTACCTCTTAACCTTGCGATATTCAAAATTGTCTTTTCAAAAACATTACGTATAATGAGAGGTAAATTATACAAGTGCGATTCAAATAAAATTTAAACATTAAATACGATTTGTCTTTTGGTAGCCTGTGATGGATTTATTTTATAACAATTCGAATAACTATGCTAGTTATGTTTTAAACTATATATATATATATATATATATATATATATATATATATATATATATATTATATATATATATATATAAATTAATCTAAACACGTGTTAGTACGTTCAGCTACCATCTACAAGTATTTTCAGGACATAAGGATTCTACGACTTACGAGATGTGAAGTTGGAGATAAATAAAGAGCTGATGAGATTCGTGACTTGAACATACCAAAATTGGATTTCCGATAAAAGAGCGAAGTTATATCTAATATACCTTTTATTTCATTATAGTGGTCTCGACGAATGTTTTACGCGTAACCTGCAAAAGTTGTGTTTGTGCTTTTAAATGTAAGAAACTAACTTAATTTACTGTTGTCTACATTTTCGTAAAATACTTTTATTTAAATGAATGGTTTTTAAAAACTTGTTATTTTTAAACTTTTTAAACCGAGGAGTAATATCCTTATGTAGTTAGTTTGTCTTGTGAAATTTCTATTCCCAAAAAAAAATAGTTTTCTAGCTTCCCGAAACAATATTCCTCAATTTTACCTGACCTATTGCAGATACACCACAACTTTCAACTTTCCAAAATTATCTTTCTTAGTCTTAACATGTGGTGGATACATGTTATTAACATATGCCCTACTTAAAGTATCCCTTAAGAAGTCGTTAAGGCCTACATTTTCATGCTATACATAATTTTTATAAATAGTTGAAAAAAAAATTGTTTTAATACATCAAATTACATCTACATTACTGATGGTTTAATTCGTTATCTTATGCATCTTCCCAAGCCCGGTTCACTTATATTACACAATAATATTTCACTTAAAAATTTTACTTCATAAATATATTCAAACAACAGTTAATTATCCCTTTGATGACTTTTCTTGTCTACCTGCTCCTTTTGTGTAGGCCTTCAGGAATAAAGTCACTGATAAATTCAACCTATGGAGATAGTTAAACAAAAGGCGTAAAAGACCTTTATCGTGATATTTTTCTAATTAGACCTTCTGCATAACGTAGTATCAAGGCTAACTAACATATTACTTTCAAAAAGGCTGATTTCCTTTTTATGTTTAACCAATTTTGAAAACAGTATTAGTCATGTATTATTAGATAATTTGTTTCTGTGAATTAATTTACGAAACGCGCTACTATAATTTTTAACTTATTAAGATAGTTAAATTGGTCATAGTTTGAATTCTTTCAGCAATACTTTAACATTATCAATAGGTCTTAAATTTAATTTGGTGTTACGAGACCTATGAAAAATGTTTCGTTGCTATTAAGCAAATATTTGGCCAAGTTGTTTTTCCCTCCGTATCGTGCTGTCATGGATCCTATGTACTGCTTACGCACAGCCTCGTCATGTTTAATGAGTCGTTTCATCTGTCTTGTCACACTTATTGTTGGAAGTCTAGACTGGCTCGCGGTTTATAGCAGTTCATCAACACACAATAACTTACGATTGAAAACAGATAATGTTTCTCTGTATATTGCAAACTGTTCTAGTTTAATGGTTACATTTATTTTTATACTATGTTATTTCTTAAAGAAGAACTGTTATTATAAAAAAAATTCATCCGTGTCATTGTGATATAACTTTTTCTCTGAGGAGTTTCACTTCCTTCCTTTGGGATCTACTTTTACTATACTATCTGCAAATTCTCTCTCTAAAAAGCTCTTGGGGGGGGGTTATCGTAATTCAATTAAACTGTAAATTTTATTTATTTTGACACATTTAGATATCAGTTCACATCAATCACAAGTCAACACCGAATCACCCTTTAGTAAATATAATAACCTAATGGCAGGCATTGGCTTTTTCACTTACTATGCCTCTGTTTGGTGGAAGTTTATTATGCGCATAGTTTAGCGTTTATTATGCGTACCGAATGGACGAACTATGTATGGAAGAGATGTCTGAGGTAGTTTTAAAGGTACATGCAAGTTTAATTAAAGCGAGAAAAGCTACACACACCACTTCTAATTATAAAAAAAAAATAGCACTTATCTACCTTGACGTTAAAATTAAAATATACATGAAAGAATTTATCTATGGGTAGGCCTAGCGATCCTAATTTTCTTCTGAATATTTTCCATGTAACTAAGACTTTCCATGAAATGATGCAGTTAACTGAAATCTTTGAAGCTGTTGTGCTTAACTTGACATTATCTTTAATCGTCAGAGTTAAAATATTTATTCTAAAAGAATCGTGGTAAATTCGAAGTGAGAAGAATTTAAACTAACTTCCCTAAATGATAATTGCGGCGATATTATAACCATTTATCCACACAAATTACTTGTAACACTCTCGTCATATTATCACAAGTGTAACCCTTTCAAATATGGAAAATAAAGATGCATTACATTTTATTTCAATAAATATACAAAGTTATTTTTTATTATATTAAAATAGAAGACTAGCATGAGTGTGATAATATATGATACGAAATATACTAATCCTACCTACGGACAAACTGCTCGAGATATTCCCGGTAGGAAGTTGGTCGGTTACTAAGTTCAGTAAAGAAGAGAACATTGAGCGTTCCAATTTAGTTTCAGCCAATAATTTATTTCCTGGAACGTTTGAGAAAAATATTGATAAGCAGTAAAGAGCAAACATAGTTGTTTAAAACATATTAAACAAAATCAAAACGGTACAACTTTGTTTGTTTTTCGTCTCCAGAAAAGAGCTATACGGATTATTTTCAAGTTGAGTCGTTCCCAGTCTTGTAGAGGTTACTTTCGCAGTAATAATATCCTTACGTTCCCATCCATTTATATCCTTCAGTGTCTTTCTTTTTACAAAAAGTATCCCCACCTTTTTTCAGTCAACGTTAATCCAGCCCATAATTACTCCTTAAGAAAAAGAAACAACCTAATCCTACCCTGCCATAAAACATCTTTTTTTGAAAAACAAAGTCTTTACTCCTGCATCCGCCTTTTTAACTCTTTGCCATCCTGCTTGAAAATTGTTGTGGACGATAGGGAATTTCAAAATCGTCTGAAAAAATTTCTTATTTCGAGAGAATATTACAGTGTCCGGGAATACGTTGAGGATAATAAATTGTAGATCACTCCTGTTATATTGATTTGGTCTTGTTGTGTTTGATCTGTCAGTAGTCTATACTTTAAGTTAGGATATTATAATTTTCTTGACGAATGCCTATGCATGTTATGTTTTTGGCAATAAATGAATTGATTGATTGATTGATTTGTCAAAAGTAAAAGATTGCACTGAAACTGGTACCACCTGTAATGGTACCACCATTAAAGAAGAGGTGAGTTGTTACTTGATCAACTACATTACTACATTTTATTTTGAGATCCAAGATAATCTCCTTACTTACATTCTTAAGTTGCTGTTGGATTTGAAGATCATGTAAGGATATTGCTATCGTAAAAGAGCAAATAATTTGTAATAAAGTCCCCCCCCCACAGGTGGTATCTTAATTTTGACATAGAACACTCTGTAGTCCTCTTCTGTAACGAGGTAGGTTTTTGCAACGTTACGTGTTGTGTAACAGGATTCACTGAGGATTATTGAAAAACGTTGAAACGAGTCCAGAGAGAATATATTTATTGTTAAAGCTTTTCTTTTACACCCTCTAACATAAAACATATTGATGAAGATTTTATTTATATGTCAGGAGTGTTTGTTATATAGTAAATGTCTTTACGATGTATGTCAATCTGAAAATAGTTGGCTCTAGTTTAACAAACAATGTTTTAATATTATATCTATTTAATGTTATAACTGTGTTTTAGTCATTACTATTTAGTTGAAGTCTTAATGAAACTGTATTTAATAATTTTAATACATCACATTTAATTTACTTTGTAATATCATTATTGTTTACTTTAACTTCAACAAAACACAATATATTTATATTTCGCAAAGACGAGAAATAAAAATAAGAATTTCAACTACCGGTTTTATCGGTTCACACTTGAACTTAGTCACGTTGTATAAAACAAAATTCGATATAAGTTTTTACGGTGAAACGAAATGTGTTAAAATAAATATAGTGTTCTCTTGTGACGAAAACTGTTAGCTGGAATTGCTACACGGCTACCGCGAAATCCTTGCAGGCAGTTCCTTGAGTGGAACAACATTGCACAACGCTAACAGTTGTTACATGTGTTAGTATTATAAATTTCATAAGATTATACTCAGTTTTAACATACTGTATTCTGTAATTTTCCATTCATATGCAATAGTCCGTAAGACAAATATAGCATTCAACCAAATCCCATGACTTTTGATTGAGTGCTTGGAGTTTTATGATGATTATGTCACTACATAAATCGTTTAGAAAACTTTGTTTAGTTTAAAGCAAAAGTATTTCACGATGTCTGTTAGTTTTCGATATATCGTGTGGAAATACAGACTTGTGTCAACTTCTCGAGCGATAGAGGCTTCGCTAAGGTAATAAATTTATTAAATTGCAATACTTTTGTATTATTGTAATAACAAGACCAGCTTTTACTTATAGTAGCTGCGTGTTTATAGATAAGTAGAATACAAATCGCTATTATATAGGAAATTAAAATGCCAAAAAAACTTTCCTAATTTCTTAATTTGTTAATTTCGTAAATTTCCTAGTTTATTTGGCGAACTCATATGAACAAAGTGCATTGTTTAATGTGTTAAATTTCACTTTAATGTTTTAATATGAAAGAAACACATAAAACCCATTTTAAGCTCTGAACGAAACTCTAAATAGAAACGTTAAAAAATACGACTGAGTTACGGAGTTAATTTAGTTTTAAGCTAATTGTGTGACTTTATGAAATGTCTTTGAAAAACGTTATGAGGTTAATTGTGCTGGACATTCCCTTTGTGGATTGGTTTACTTTGTATATACACGGTAATATCACATTTAGCCCCTTAATAATCTTTTTTATCTCTGGTGAAAGTAAATTTACATACATGTATTCAATCTTTTTAAAATATATTAAATTAATAGATTAAAACTGTAAAGTGATTTGCAATGCTATTAACTTAAAAAGTTCAGTAGATATTACTATTATCGAGGTTAAAAGTTAATTAAAGTTATATATTTTGCTAAATCCTAGACAATAGCATCGAAATCAACAAGTTATTGTCTTGTTACATTTGAAACTATTTATACCACTAATTTTGTAAATTTTTATCTTTACATAAAAAAGGCCAATGGTTCACCAAAACCTTTATTAAGATCGTTTATATTTACCATAATTATTAGAGGCTGAGCGAATAAAGAAGAAGGCTTATTACGTGAGAGGCTGTAAAATTGCGTTTTAGTGTGTCTTTATTTTTGGTCTGTATGTCCAAAGTACATCTCAGTATTGAAATAAGCTCAAGATAGAACTGACATATTGCACGCAGTCTCAGCGTAAACTGTCACGTGACACGAGGTTTGACGTTTCCCCTACCTTCTTAGTTACTAGAACTTTTACTTTCTACGATATATTCAGACGATGGTTCAAATGTTTTACAACATTAAAACCCTTTTTATGGATAACATTCGTTAGTCTGGTGTATGAAAATACTATATTTTAAAACTTTATTCCCCATACATGCACCAAAAAGAATTCGCTGTTTTGTAAAAAGAACTTTTCGTCAATGAATACTAATTAAAAATCTTAAAATTCTTTTTATATTGTCTTACAGAAATTAAAAAAACGAATATATATATATATATATATATATATATATATATATATTGGCTCCCGAAGGAGCAAGTTCTTTTTGCGATTCAATGTTTTATACAAATACTGTTCAATACACCATAAATATGTAAAAACAATTCACAATACAATTTACTTAAATAAACTATGGTAAACTGTATTCAAGCAATTTTTCATGACAGTATGACAACATAAATTGTGGAATTTATAATACTCGAATGTTGAATTTAGAATATGTTGGCATTACCGTTGAGCGAGAAATGTTGGTAGCACTGCGCGGCACACAGGAGAACAGCCTTTCCCGTCCAGACCTCACACTAGTCATATTTAAATTTTACTCTATACTTTTGATCCAGGAATGTAAAAAAGTTCACTGTTTACTGGTTTAATATCGCATTTCTCTTCATCTTCAGCTCTATTTGGAACAAGACTTAGTGAAATTAATCCGTAGTGACAAGTTCAGTGCTTTATATTCTACAATTTTAACCACGTTACACCATCTTTAAGACTCATCCATCATAACATCTCTTCCTTCAAGACAGTGTGAATCATTCAGTTCATCAAGACATTTTCTAATCATGCCTATTTCATTACTTCAAGCGACACTATGATGTGGTCTACAGTCACTGATCTGCGTTGTGCAACATCTCGAAGCAGCGGACGTGTTATCACCATGACGTGATCTGCAGTGTTGTGCAACATCCTGAAGCAGCCGACGGTCAAGGACTTGTTATCAACCGCAGCCTCACACTCTGAACATCTGGCTACACTGCCTCAACACTCCGCAACACCTTGTTTCATCACTCGACCCCTTTCTGCACCCTCCAACCACGTCATCGCAACCCTCACGAAGAATGAAGATCACAGATGAGTTCTTAAAGAAATTAAGCTTAATCTATAGATTTAATAATGTAAATAGCGCTTATCAACACCTTCATGAACTAATTTCAAAAACCTTTCTAAAAAATAACAAACCAAATTCAAAATTCATTCAGATGACAAAAATTGGCTTACAATTGGCATTCAAACCGCCGTTAAAGTTAGAAATAAACTGTATAGACAAAAGAGATTTGAACAAGCAAAATTTTATAAATCGAAAATTAAACATTATAGCAATATTTTAAAAGAAAACTATTATAAAGAACTGATTGAAATGTCATCTGATTCAAAAACCAAATGGAATATTATAAACAAATTTTTAAATAAATCCAAAAAACCTTGTAGATACACAGGTGATTTAAATACAATGAACAAATTCTTTGCAAACATTGGTTCAGAATTGGCTTCAAAGATTCCAGATCTAGAAAACGAAAAAAATGAAATCAAATCCGAACTCTATATATCTCTCTGAAATTACCAAACTAGAAATTGAGACCAAAATTAAACTTTTAAAGAATGATAAAGCAAGTGGATCAGATAAAATTCCAATCAAACTAATCAAAAATCTTGTATACATAATAAGGTGAACCACTAGCATACATTTTTAACTTAAGTATTCAAACTGGCATTTTTCCCGATAGATTAAAAAATAGCAACAATCAGCCCAATCTACAAAAGTGAAGGAATTTTATCAGATCCATCCAATTTTCGACCAATCAGTCTACTACCAATAATTGGCAAGATATTTGAGAAATGTTTGTATGAGAGGTTATATAGCTTTTTGGAAAAATACAACCTGTTATCAAGAAAACAATTTGGCTTTAGAGTTAACAAAAATACAGAGGAAGCAATCAATTTAGTTGTTAACAGTATTGATCAAAATACACTAATCTCATTTCTAGACCTTAAGAAAGCCTTTGACACTGTAGATTTTAAGATATTACTATACAAATTAGAACATTTAGGAATTAGAGGTAAATGTTTAGATTTATTTGCTAGTTATCTTGATAACAGGTTCTGTAATACAAAAATTGGCAACAAAATTTCAAATTTAGAAAAAATCACCTGTGGAGTTCCTCAAGGAAGTTGTCTTGGTCCTCTTTTGTTTATAATATATATCAATAGTATAACAACCCTTAATTTACATGGCGAATTAGTACTCTTTGCCGATGACACAGCCTTAATAGTTAAAGGTAACGATTTATATAAAAAAACAAACGAGGACCTGACGAAAATTAATAATTGGCTACAACAAAATAAATTAACTTTAAACTTTCTAAAAACAGAATATATAGATTTCTCCAGAACTAATGACCAATTTACCAATAAAAAAGGTAGAATGTTATAAGTACTTAGGCTGTATCATAGACTTAGACTTAAATTTTAATCAACATATTAACCATATAGAAAAACAAATTAAAAAAGCTTTGAAACCGTTATATGTATGTAAAGAAGAAAACTTCAAAAAGTCAGTATTTTCAGCATTTGTCATGTCTTTTCTAAATTATGCAATAACCATTTGGGGTAACAAAAATATTTCAAACCTTTCTAACATTCAAAAACATATTATGACTAGATTCAAGATAAAAAATATTATATCTTTAGATTCTTTTATATACATATAACAGGATAAAATTAGCCCGTAAAAATAAAATAGATGTAAGTAGTTTAAGTAACATAGAAATTAGATATTTTTAATAAAAATTTAAGCGATACCAAACTTAAGGCATATTTTAACTACGAATATATACCAACTAAAAGTTATTACAATCTGTAATTATCTTGTTTCAAAATTATCTTATTTCAAAATTATCTTATTTCAAAATTCTTTAGGTTCAATTGGGATCACTTGGCCATTACTTTAAAACAGATTTGATTGTAGGAAGTATGGCCGAGTTTTTCTCATTGTATCTCCCTTATATTACTCCTGATTACATCATATTCAAGCAATTTATCAGAGACAACGACAACATAACAAACCGCATTGGTAACCGCACTCTGAAAATCCATATTGATAATTATATCGTTCTTTGAACCAGAAATATTTGTCAAACTCTTTGTTGTATCAATGACATAAAATAGGTCTATTCGCTAAAAATTCTTTAGGATTGTAATACATTTCCTTATTATTACAGTAAACTTTCTTAAAATCTTGATACATCTGATACATGATTCTGAAAAGACCTCCTGAAATGTTTAAGTTTTGTAATTCATCTGGATAATAAGAACCGTTCAATTTTACTCTGATATTTTTTACATTCAAACTATCAAACTTTGAAGGATTTTTTTCTTGATTATTCTGTCTATCTGTTTGAAAACCTATAATAATGAACTTGGGATTGAAGATGTTTCTATAAATATTTGTGATATCGAACGAATAAGTTGTTCCGGAAATACCTTTTTGCTCAATACATTGCCAATCTAGAAAATTAAACATAATGTTTTGACTTTTTTGTAATTTCATCAATCAACCTAATTTTACTCGTGGTTTTATAATCAATCATTGGAACTCTAATAAAAAAATCTGTAATTGTAATTTTGCCATCAACTGGCATATCATTTCCAGTTTTTTTGTTTTTAATATCGCATCATCGTCTTCTGCTCTTATAAAACTTAGATAAAATCCTCCTTTATAGATCGGAATAGTAACATTTTCAAAAAATCCTAATCCAAAATGAGATAAATTTCCAGCTGCTTCAAAAACACCAAATTTAAAATCTGATTCAAAGCCATTAGAAGTTTGAGAAATAACATCACTTTTTGAATACGAAATAGTTCCTTTAATAGTGCTTAATTGGCCACAGTTTTTTCGACTTCTTCTATCAATTTATTGTGATTTCTTACTTCAATCTTAGAAAATAAAAACGGTATAAAATTATCGATTAATCTAACATTATCAGTTCCAAGATATGCTTGACCATCTTGTTTTGTTAAAGTTCCAGAAATATAATACTGGAAGTTAGACGAGCAAAAGTTATCTCCAAAATCAATATTAAACTCAGTTCTTTTATTCGGTTCATTCAAATGTTGTTTACTAATTGGATAGAAATTTTTTAAAACTCCGCCCTTTCAATATCACTAGCATATTTTCTGTAGTCCGCCATTTAATAAGAGAAAATTTTAGAAATTTTAAACATCATGTATCATTTTTTCATCGATCTAATGTACGTTTTTATAAGAAAAGATATAAATTTTTAGTAAAATAATTAAAAGATTAGAGTCATTTTTAATGATCTACTTCGTCATATTCAGGATTAGAATAAATTTTTGCGATCTCGGTCACATATTTCAATAAAATTTGCACTGGATAGTAACCGCTATCTATAATATTGTTCCAATCAACTGTATCTTTATTTTCATCCAAAAACTTTATACTCAAGTGTTGATAGAGACAAAGAACAGACATATGATCTTTTAATTGATAATGTATATTTTCTTCAATAAACTCTGGGGACAGAGTTTGATATTTTGCAATGTTATACCAATTCAATTTGTTTACGTATAATCTCATCATATCTTCGGATAATTCATATTTTTGAGAAATGTCATCCCAATGTTCTTTTTTCAAATCTCTTTTCGTGTTGCATTATAAAAAGATCGAAAGCACTGTAATGTCCCGCCATCTCTATTTATTAAGAAAAAAATTTCAAGTTTTTTATAAATTGGCTCTTTTTTGCGTTACATTCAGCACATTTTCCAGAAATTCTTTTATAACTCCATTGATGTTTGCATAGTATTTTATATCATTTGTGGCAGTTTTCTCTTTGCACCTCACACAGTATATGAGCGCCATTTACAAAAGAAAAATTTAAATTGAATCATCGTAACCACCTACTCCATTAAATCTGTTGTCGATGTTTTCAAAAGTTTTATTATCGACATCTTCTTTAAATTTATTAAAGTTTTCTTCTAGTTTATTTAATTTGTTTATGAAGTAAAGCTTGATTAATAGCTACTCTTTTTAGAAACTTCACATTTTTCTCTATAGGTTTCATTAAAATCCTCTTGAAAATTTATTGACTTTTTCAATAAGATCGGCTTTATATAATATTGAAATTTTCCTCAAAGTTTGTAAATTTTTTCATCACAATTTTCTATAGATCTTTTACTTCTCGCTTCAAGTTTTTCATAGACTTCTGTTGTAAAATCTTTAAACATGCTGTTTATGATTCTCGTAATTTTTTGTTTAGTTCATTAAACATTTTAATATGATCTAGTTCTAATTGAATCATTACAACAACATCAAATGGATTAATTCCTTTACTAACACCGCTAATTCTTTTTCCTTTAAAATCTAAGGCATTTTTAACATTCGGATCATGTAAATCAACAATATCGATGTTTTCTGATAATTTTAGAGGTTTTAAAAAATTTGTTCTTTAACAACAACATCATGTTTGTCAATACCAAGGTCGAACACCGACAATTCTTTTTTTTATTAGCCAAACTAACATAATTCCTTTTCAACTTTGATCGCTTCAGTAATTTTATCAGCTTTTTCGATATGAGACATTAAATTGGTAATTAATTTTTTTACACCATCATCAACTTCTTTTTCCAATGTTTTTATTTTATCAGCAACTTCATTTGAACTCATGAAATTTGCAAGTTTGTTTATCATATTCTGCTTTAAAATCTTCAATCTCGACAGCAAACATATCTGAATCTGGAAGGTTTTGTAATACATTTTCTAACTTGTTATCAAACTCATTTCTCAAACTATCAAAATTCAAACTATTATCTACATTTTGAATCATTTGTGTTCCAAATACGTCAAAAATATTTTGTGAATCCATATTTATTAAGTAATAATTTGTTAACAACTTCTTTAAAATCTTTACCAGTACTCAGTTCATTCAAAACAAAAACACATAAATGACCACAAATTGGGGATCTTTATAGTCTTGAATCTGAGAATCATTGTAGTAGACGCTTGATTTTTTCAAATATTTAATCAATTCTATAGGTGGTTTGTCCTCAATTCTTCCATACGAATCAAAATAACATGCATTCTTATCATTTTTATAATAACAAATCCAATGCGTTCCACTTCCCATAATCGAGTCTAAATTCACAATTCCACATTCAAATTTCTTAACTTTTTCAGGTAATGTATCTCTCATGAAGATTCCTCTAAAATGTTTAATATTTTTGCAGATTTCATTCTTCTTCCAATTCTCCGAATGTTAAAGGTTTAAATTTTTTTTTCAATGTTTGATTTCACGTAATTCAAAGTTTTTTCATCTAATCCAGATCCTGTAACATCTTCCAACTCTTTATCTAACCAATTTAAAATGTTTCGAACAATAGGAATCACATCTTTTTTAACGATTGGAGCAGCTTTACGAACATAAGGAACAACATTTTTAACAACTGGAATATTTTCTCCAAAATCTAATAAATCTTTCAAAAGTCCCACCATTTTTAAGTTCTTTCAACTGATTATAAGAAAATTCTATTCTGGTTCCTTTATTGTTTTTTCTTATGTTTTTCGAGTTTATTGTATTGTCTATTTGTTAAAAATATCTTATCTTCGCCATTTTTTTTTAGTTGAATCTATTTTAAATTGAATACTAACGGGTATTTTCTTCTTAAAAGCCGGATTTTATTTTTTCTTTCTGATTTTTGCTGAAGTTTAACGTTCACCCTCCATTTATATAGTTAAAATTTCAAGTTCTCTTCGATTCCCATTCCTAGTTTTCTCTTCAAAAACATTGCTCCAGCTGTTGGAAGTGCAACAAATCTTTCACCTAATCCAGCATCTTTTGATAAAAATCTATCCATTGCCTTATCTTGCAAAACTTTATCTGCTATATGTCTGGAATTTGTGTCTCTATGTTTTGCATAAAAAATATCGTGTTCCATAGCAGCTTGATCTAATTTATTTATACCAGGATCTCCTCTTTTTCAATCTTTTTTCAAGTTTTGTGCCAGGTCCCAGATATTCATAGCCTGGTACGTGTAATTCAAAAGGTAAATTGTTGATAAAATCATTCAAAAGTCCGCTACCTTCAATCATAGATGAACTTATTGCCGGCAAAACTCGTTTTAAATATTTAATTCCATCAGGTTTTTTCAATCATTTCATCAAGTTTGTTCGAAATAAAATCCTTAATCGCTTTCTTTTCGTTCAAAAAATTGTTGTTTCCAGCCTTTTCTTGAGCATAAATATAATTAATAATTCCATCGAGTTTTGTCAAATCGTCGATATATCTGTATTCAATCTTATTATCACTGTATTTTCTTACACCTGATCCTTCGATTCGTTTTTCCCAAATTGGTTTAATCAAATTGAGATATTTTTTACCTTTACTTGACTTTGGTTTTCTTAGTTGATGGATCATTATTTTTGTAATTGAATCAGATTTCCATAAAATTTCTGTATACTTTTTCAAGTCTTCTTCAGAATATAAAACCGTCTTTTGGAACATCAGTGCCTGTTAATAATCTCCATAAACCTTGAGTTCCTTTATATGTTTTTTCATTAATAATGATATCATTATGCTCAAAATTCACGGGCAAATTTCCAATCATAAAACTTTTCTTTTTTCTGTCCCAATACAAACCAAATTTATCATCCTTTTGCTCTAGGAAGAAATTTTTTACCAATTTCACCAATTATTATATCCGTTGTTCCAGGACTTATTGGTTCAACTATGGTAGAGTCTTCAATGATTCGAGGTCTAAATGGTGTTGACGATGGTAATTTTGGCAATTCAAACTCAGATTCTGGTATCGAAATATCGGCAAATTTTCGTACAACTGGAACCAAATTCATCAAATTTTGATTATCACTTAAAACATTTTCAATTTTGCCCTCAACATTTTTTATTGCAGATGTTACAGGTTGATTAATTTTTTGAATAAATTCTTGTTCTTTTTTCATCAATTCGAATCTGTTCTTTAAATTCTTTGATTAATTTCTTTTCTATTTGATCAAGTTTTTTTGCTTCTTCTGAAGTTACGTTCGCCATTTATTTAGGAAAATTTTGAAACGTAGAACGTGAACGTGGAACGTGAACACGAAACGTAAAACATGAACGTGAAACACGAACGTGAAACGTGAACACGAAACGTGAAACATGAACGTGAACGTGGAACGTAACAGATTTAACGTTTTTCAGTTGTTTTCATAATGTAAATAAAAAGTAAAGATAATGTAAAAATAATTGTAACAAATATTTTATCGAGACCACTGAGCAGCATTTATGTTAGAAAATTTATTCAAATATTTTGCCATTTTTTAGGCTTCAAAGTTAGATTAATAGTTAAAAATCCGTAGTCTTCCTTCCAAATTTTATCACATAACTCAATAAAGTGGTTTAAAACTCATATCAGATCCCACATAATTGTTATAAATCTTTTCTCGAATAGTGATCGTCTTGCTTAAAAATACACAACATATTCAGGTTATTTCTTATAACTTGTCTATCAAACCTTTGAAAAGCATTGAGAAAGATAGATACAAGAGATATTTTTGTGACGAGACATTACGAAATATTCCTTGATAACGTCTTGATTTTCCAAAATACAATCATCAAAAACGATTAAAGAATTCGGTTTACATTCGCTTAATGGAACGATGTCCTCGGAAGCATTATAAAAATGTGATATTTTTTTGTTTAAGTTTTTCTCAATATTTTCAAATCTTTCTTGTAATTTTTTATAGGCGTTCTTGTTCTAAAGATTTACTAAAAACATACAAATTGGAATAAGGAATCAACCTATTGTAGATAAAATTCAATAATAAAGTTGTTTTTCCACATCCACTTGAACCAACAATTAACAATCTGATTGGTTGATCTTTCTTATTTTCTTCAAACGTTTGAAGTTTTATCTGATCTTTTTGCTTTAAAAATTTCTCCATTTAAATAGAAGATTTTCATCTTGAAGCAACGTTTTGCGAAAATGAAGCTGTTCAAGTTGACTTCAGAAAGCTCTAAATTAGTTTTAAACTTGGAACATCCTATACACTTAGAGGAAGAATCAAATTATTTTATCGGTTTAAGCGGTTTTTTATTCTGACAATTTTGTAATAAATATTAGTGAAAGTTCTCCTTATTGCATAGGATTTAGTGAGAAGAACATAACAAAATACTATGGTTTAAACAAAGGATATTATACTTTCGATCAAATAAAAAATTCCCTTAAAAATTATCTGAAAACATTCAAACAATCAGATAAATCTTTAAACTTTGACGAAAACAGTTTGAAATGCAAAAAAATTATCTCTCTAATAAAATTCAAATAAAATCACCAGTAAGAATAAATGTTTTCAGCAATTATTGTAGAATTCTTAGGGTTTGTTCAAGAAACTATTGAGCCAAATCAGGTATATTTAGGAAATAAAACGCCAAAATTTAGACCGTTTGATGTAATTGAAGTGCACTGCAATCTCGTTGAACCTAGTTTTGAAAATCATACCGAACATTTACACAAAGAATCTGAAATTTTGTACACTTTTTTCCCAAGTGTTGCTTATGGATCAAAAATCAGTGAAAAACCAAATGAAATCGATTATATTCCAATTAGAAAAAATATGAAAAGAATTCAAAAAATCGTCTTAACTATTCAAGACTCTGAGGGAAATTTATTAAATAATGAGAGTAAAACAACAATATATTTAAGATTGAAAAAGGAATAAAAATGAGTTGATGATGATGACAAAATTCAATATTTTTACTTAAAAAACAAGGGGCTATTCGAATGGCCCCTTAACAATCTTCATCCTGACCCTGTTTTTATCAATGAATCTGGACTTTATACTGAAAAAAAATTACTAGTTAAATTTCTTTTCTATCTAAATGGAGTCAGTTGTAGACCTACTCAATAATCAACTTACATTCAATAATAAAGACATTGTAACGATTGTTGACGAAAACAATGTAATCTGGTTTAAGGCTAAAGATGTTTGTGAAATATAGGTTATGAAAAAACAAAACACGCAATTAAATTTAAATGTTGATGATGATGACAAAATTCAATATTTTTACTTAAAAAACAAGGGGCTATTTGAATGGCCCCTTAACAATCTTCATCCTGACACTGTTTTTATCAATGAATCTGGACTTTATTCTTTAATTTTGAGATCACATAAAAAAGAAGGCAAAAATCTTCAAAAATTGGGTTACAAAAGAAGTTTTGCCAAGTATTCGTAAATTTGGTCAGTACAAACTTGAAAACAAGATTAAATATTTAGAGGACGAAGTTAAACTCTTGCAAATTAAAGATGAAATAAAAACGGAAATAATCGCAAAACAAAGTGTAAAAATTGACTTAATGAAACCAGAACTTGTTTGTAAAAATTTTGCTAAGAAAAAACACCATGTTTTTGTATTAATTAAGAAGAATCACATGTGGGAATATCCTTATTACGTTATCTGAGCTCAAAAGAGAGAAATACCGAAAAGATTGAAAGAACTTGAAATTGATTACCCAGAAATGGAAATTTTATTAAGACATGGAGATCCAAATAGTATAAATCTCTACAACCAAATGAAAGAATCTTTGAATATGTTATACAACGGAAATCATTTTACTACAAATATGGGCAGAATCTCGACTGATTTATAGAATATCTAAATTACACGATGAAAATGTTAAACTCTCGAATTATGATATTTTGTTTGTAAATGTTTAGCATAACTAGGTAACCATTGTAAAATCTTTTTTTCATATTCACAAGGCATTTCGTTTTTATAACTTTCGCTGAAAAATTTGTTTAGCACAATCTTTGCAAAAAGCATCTTTTTCTATCTTTACTATACTGCCAGTTATTAAATTCAGAAATATTTTTAATTTCTTTACAAAAGTAACACTTTTTTTCTCTTCTAAAGTTAATTTGTTCATTTTATCATATAATTCCTTACAATAACAGTCTTTTCTATTCTCTTCTTGAAACTTTGTACATTTCTTTTGAGACTCCATTTACATAGAAAAAATTATTACACGATGAAAATGTTACTAAATTTTATTAAAAACTCTTGACTTATGATATTTTGTTTGTAAATGTTTAGCATAACTAGGTAACCATTGAAGAACTCTTCCACATTCGCAATGAGGTCGGTTTATTTTGACTTTCTCGGAAAATTCTTATAGCACAATCCTTACAAAAAGCTTGTTTTTTATCTTTACTATAATGCCAGTTGTGAAATTCTGAAATATTCTTAATTTCTTTACAAACGCAACATTTTTTCTCTTCTAAACGTTAATTTTTCTATTTTTTCGTATAATTCTCTCTCATATTTACTACGGCAATCCTTACACATAGACCCTAATCCTTCTTTTTTTATTCTTATTAATCTTTGAGTTGTAGTGCCGATCATAATGATGTTTAAAAAATTTCTTTTTTTACAAAAGGGACATGATACCTTTTCGCGCTCCCATTTAATAAGGAAAAGTTTTATGAGTTGAGTTTCACTATTTAGTGGAATGTCTTTTTGTTTAAACGGAAATTATTTGCTAAATTCATATTATTTTCTTTCATTCCTCATAATACTTCAAAAATATACTCTGTCGCTGCTGAAAAATCTCGATTTCTTCCGTAATAATCTTTGTAATCATAGACAAAATATCCTAAATAGTTGTACAATAGAATGAAATTATTTCTATTTATCTCTGTTGTAGAAATGTAAACATAAACATTTGTGCTGAAAAAATTTATATCTTGGTAGAACTTAGTTCCATAATCTCCATTTATAAAAAAAATCTTTTTTTGTTTAAATGGAAGAGTACAATGCCAACTGTTACAAGTGTTATAATAGAGGAGAAATTATTGATAAAAAATATTTAGTTTGTAGAGATTGTAATTTAATTTTGTACGAAAGACCTAAACCTAAGAAATTACGAAATAAAACTAACACATTTGAATAATCTGCTTATAAAATTACAATACGGAGATGAAAAACAAACAAAATTTTGTTACAGAGTTTAGGAAAATAATTAAAAATTTTTATACTTATCTCTTAGAAACCGTTGAAAAAATTATTTTCCTTTTCAAAGAATACATTAGGTTTGTAGGTATCGATACACACGTTTTATTATGAAAAGATATTACCTGTATTTTTTCATTATCTGGATGTTGAATTTGTCTACGATTTTAAGCCTGAAATCTTTGATGATTTTATAGTACATTTGGAGAAATTAAACGAAGAACCTCGTGAAAAGAATGCGGTTTTACTCACATTCTCCCGACTTCTCGAGTGATTGTTAGCAAATTTCATTTTTTCCGTCTTTAAATTTTTTCTATTTAAATGGAGTTCTTGAAAGAGTTAAATGATATTGGAGAATGTAAATTCAAAGAGTATAAGAAGTTAAAATGAATTGGAAGAAAGGAAGAAACATAGAATCTTGAATTTGGAGAAAATGAAAGATAAATTCGGGTTTACAATAATTGCCGAGTTGGAAGATTGTAAAGTACACTTGCCGAACAGATTTTTGACTGTTTTGGATGAAAAAAAGATTAAAGAATTAAACAAAAATGAAAAATTACACTTGATTGTTACTGGAAAGAAGACTATTAAAGATAAAGAAATTTATAACAATTAACTTTGTAGAATAAGGATTTATTTCGTGGCTTGATCAATATACTTCCAACTCCTCGGGGCTCCAACCGCCATGTAAACGCTTGAATTTTTCAAGAATTAGATTTTCTCTTTCTTCTTTAGAATCACAAGGAATATTACGAACATTAATGTGTTTCATTTCATCCAAAATGTCATCAAAAACGAAAAGCAAGAATTCTTTGTTTTGTTTAATGAATTTTATTGATAAATCTTGATATTGAAAAGAGTCTCTAGTAATGCTGTATAATTCCTACATCCTCTTTCATAAACACTTCTGTAGCTCCAATCCTTCATAGTTTTGATCAAATTATGGTGGATAAAGTTATAATAGTGCCCAAAAAACTCCATACAAAATTGCTTAAAATATTCTGTTTGTTGTTTTTCTTTTAAACTTTTTCCAAGATCTTTTGAAATTAATTCATACATGTCCGCTAGAGCTATCCGTGTGAAATGTATTTGGAATCCAAGTCCTTTAAATTTAATGCTGATATCAATTGTAGTTTGCAATATTCTGGTAACTCTTGGAACTCTTCATAATTTTTTTCCCCTTGGTAACTTCTTGAAATGCTAGAAATTGTAGAGACTTTGGAGAGTCCATGTTGTTTGGTGACTATTTAGTAGAACAGATTTTTATTTAAGAAATATCTGTTCATTAAAATTTGTAGAAATTATAAAGCACTGAACTTGTCACACTACGGATTAATTTCACTAAGTCTTGTTCCAAATAGAGCTGAAGATGAAGAGAATGCGATATTAAACCAGTAAACAGTGAACTTTTAACATTCCTGGATCAAAAGTATAGAGTAAAAATTTAAATATGACTGACTAGTGTGAGGTCTGGACGGGAAAAGGCTGTTCTCCTGTGTGTGCCGCGCAGTGCTACCAACATTTCTCGCTCAACGGTTAATGCCAACATATTCTAAATTCAACATTCGAGTATTATAAATTCCACAATTTATGTTGTCATACTGTCATGAAAAATTGCTTGAATACAGTTTACCATAGTTTATTTAAGTAAATTGTATTGTGAATTGTTTTACATATTTATGGTGTAATTGAACAGTATTTGTATTGATTTTTGGGCTGTCCCAAAAGTGTGGTCCAGAACCGCCATATTCATATCTTGTTTTTTACATATTTATGGTGTATTGAACAGTATTTGTATTGATTTTTGGGCTGTCCCAAAAGTGGTCCAGAACCGCCATATTATTATCTTGTTTTTACATATTTATGGTGTATTGAACAGTATTTGTATTGATTTTTGGGCTGTCCCAAAAGTGAGCCAGAACCGCCATACTGTTTGATTTTACAGATTCGTTTATTGTCCTTTAAACAGTATTTTTCCCTTGATTTTCTGTCTGTCCCAAAAGTGAGCCAGAACCGCCATACTGTTTGATTTTACAGATTCGTTTATTGTCCTTTAAACAGTATTTTCCCTTGATTTTCTGTCTGTCCCAAAAGTGAGCCAGAACCGCCATATTCATATCTACTTATATATATATATATATATATATATATTCGTTTTTTTTTAATTTCTGTAAGACAATATAAGAAGAATTTTAAGATTTTTATTAGTATTCATTGACGAAAGTTTCTTTTTAACAAAACAGCGAATTCTTTTTGGTGCATGTATGGGGAATAAAGTTTTAAAATATTAGTATTTTCAATACATATATATTACTGTTACTTTTTTTGAACATAATTTTAGATAAAAAGGAAAGTCTGAATACATTTATTTGATTATAATTCTAATGTATATACGAAGTATCATGAAAGAAGAGTATTGTATAATCTAATGTAATTAATGTGACAGAAATTGCCGGCTCAGTGTATGTAATCTGAATGAATACATTCTGGGTCTCTAGAGAAATTATAGTGGGAATAAAGCAATAGCAACCAAGCATTACCGAAAACCATCAATATACCAAGATATAATGGTAATACTAATGTAATATTTTGAAGCGTTGATACTTGTCTCACGATAATATAAAGAAAATAAATTTAAAAAGTATAGAACCCAAAAGTGTATCATTTAAATCATTATTAAAAAAAAAACCTAACTACAAAGAATTGGCATTAAATTATAAGATGTCTCAAATAAACAAGCAAAAGTTTTGATCTATTGAATAAGCTTGGATACAATTTACAAGTAGGAGTCACCAACAGATGGAGGTTGCAGCGTAGTTCATTGTGAGTAAGTGAGTTGATTGATATCCTGTCATGGCAGACTGGCGACCTTCCGTTCCGATCCTTTATGATGCCACGACGTCCTTTACTGTGTGTCATGATATTTTGTCCTCTCAACCCCTTATATCAATTTCATTTTTGCTATTCGCCCTACATAGAAAAAATATCGTTATACTATTAAGTTCTAAGATACAACATAGATTTATATATCAAACCAAGAATTTCTACACATCATAAAAATCCTCAATATTGTAATTGAGGATTGTAAACACACCTAAATCAAACATGTAACCGGCACGAAACTGTAGTCGCTGTTAAAAAAAAATTTCGCCGTCTTACACGTCCAAATTATTATCAAAAACGTGTAAACAGTTCAGAAAAATAGCCAGAATGCAGCGGTTAGCTTGTACTATTAGTAACCGGCATTAGGAGCAGATTGGGGAACACACTTCGTGGTGGAAATGAAATTAAATGTTTTTTGTTAGTACTCATTGAAGAAAGTTGTTTTTACAAAACAGCGAGTTTTCTTTGATACATGTATGGGGGAATAAAGGTTGAAGGTTATAGTATTTTCAAACAGCAGACTAACGAATGTATCCATCTAAAGGGTTTTAAAATTAAAACAGGATTGGAACGATCATTGGGAACATATCGTTAATTGTAGAAGGGAAAAGTTCCAGTAAGTAACAAGATAGAGGAACGTCAAACCACGTGCTATGTAACAGGTTGCGCTGAGATTGCGTGCACAATGTCAGTTCTTATCTTGAGCTTATTTCAATATTAAGATGTCTTTCGGGCAGACAGACAAATAAAAAGACACGCTGAAATTCACTATTACAGCCACTTATGTGATAAGCCTTCTTCATTAACGCTCAGCTTATAACAATGATGGTAGATATAACCCATCTAAATAGAGGTTTTGGTGAATCATTGGCTTTTTATGTAAAGATAAAAATTTAATAAAATTAGTGGTATAAATAGATTAAAAATGTACCAAGACAATAACTTGTTGATTTCGATATTATTGTCTAGGATGTAGTAAATAAATATACAACTTTAAACGTACTTTGAACATCGATAGTAGTAATAACTACAGAATTTTTAAAGTTTAATTGCATAAAAAATTACTTTTCAATTTTAATGTATTACTTTAAATATATATATATATATATATATATTATATATATATTTCTCAAGAGAAATAGTTAGTAACTTAAAACATGTATTTAAATGTACTTTGACCTGGATATGAAAATGACTACTAATTTGGGCTGATGTGATATTACCATGTATATACAAAATTAAACAAATCCACAATGGGAATTTCCAGCACAATTAACCTCATAAAGTTTTTCAAAGATGTTTCATAAAAACATTTAATTAACTTAAAACTAAATTAACTCCAGTAATTCAGACGTATTTTGAAACGTTTCTATTTGGCAGTTTCGTTTAGGGTTTAAGTAGAATTTTACATTTTTTCATATTAAAATATTAATGTGAGATTTAACACACTCATGTAATACCCTTCGTTATTAAGAGTTATTTTAATAAATTAAGAAGTACGGTAAGTATTTTGAGCTAGGTAATAGAAATTAGTATTTTACCTTATCTATAACACGTAAATAAATAAAAGTCGTCGTGTTAATACATGCTGAAGTATTATAATTTAATCATTAGCTGAGCGAAGACTATATCACTCGAGAAGGTGGGAAAAATTCTGCGGGAGATTGTCTGTCTTGCCACACGATATATCAAAAACTGGAAGAAATCATTAGTTTTGCTTGAATCTCGGGATTCCTGATGATGCATGGATGTTTCCTGGTTTTGGTGGATGATGGTGTGTCTTCATGGGATTTGGCTGAGTGCTATAATTGTCTTAAGGGCAATAGCACATGAATGGCAAAATAATTGAAAAACCGCAGAATACATAGTGTGCAAACAAACAGAATATAATTATATAGCATTTAACATGCAATATACTTACACGTGTAACTTAGCTGTTACAATGTGCATTGTGTTACACTGGAGGAAACCTCTACAAGGAGTTCGTGACTGCCGTGAAGCGAACAGTTGCGATACTACATAACTCTGTATTCATTCAACACACCTCGTCCAACCATAAAGTATTATATCTTATTTTTATTTACTAAAAAAGTGACTAAATTAAAGTACCAAACAAAAATAAACCGGTAGTAAAAAAATGAACTTTTATTTCACGTTTTTTGTTAACGATTTGAAATAGAATATTTATTATATTTTGTTTCCGTTTAATGTTACAAAGTAGGATTAAATACCATTTCATTAAGATTTAATTTGATAGTAATAAGTATAACACATATATAAACATAAAACAGATCTAATATTAAACCATTATATTTTGTTAAACTAGAGCCAAAATTGTTCAGATTAATATAAATCATAAATACATTTGCTACAAAACAAAAATTAATCAATAATCACATATGAAAAAAAAATTTCATAAATTAATTATAGGACTAGAGAGTGTAGAAGAAAAGCGGGTCTACAATAAATATAGTCTCTCTCTGGGCTTGTCACAACTACAGTGTCGTGATTATGTTCTTGTTCAAATTATCGTTCCATGCCACTACCAGTCCAGGCATTCGTTTTAATAATTACGTTGAGTTATTTTTTGTCACATAAAATAATACCTCCTAATGCAAACGGTCAAAAGAGTTGCAATGGCTAATTTTACACATTAAAGTTGTTGTTACTTCCGTAACCGTTCAAGTTATAGAGCGTCTCGAGAAAGCCGTTTCAGATACAAACACTCTCCTCTACTAACTATCTGCAAGTTATTCTCGGGAATGTTTTTATTTGTAGCCTTTCAATATCATAAAACTTAATTTCTATACAAACGAAAATGAATGATAGGATGGTGCATTTCAAACTATGGGTTGTTTTGGATATATCTGAGCATTATTAAAAGCCAGAGGATCGGTTCTTTCTTTTTGTCTGGTGGAAGGATGTAAAATTTTACTGCAGACCACCCATAGGGCATAATAATAATGAATTGAGTTAAAGGACTTTTTAGAAATGTTTTATAGACATTTTGAAATGATCCTCAGTGAATCCTGTTACACAACACGTAAACGTTGCTAAAAAAAACCTACCTCGTTACAGAAGAGTACTACTTTGTGTTCTATGTCAAAATTAAGATACCACCTTTGGGGCGGGGGGGAATTTATTCCAAAATATTTGTCCTAGGATGATGTCATTGTCCTGATTGATATTTAAGAATCAGGACAACGGCTAAATTAAGTTCTTGAAACTAAATTCTTGGCGAAACGATAACCTGATTGGCACACGTAGTAATCTCTTCTTGAACTTTGCATCCAACCAACCATCCACCGGGAAGGGTCCTCGAGCAGTTTGTCCGTAAGTAGAATTACTATTTTTCGTATCACATATATTAGCCCAATCATGTCAGACTTCTTAAATGTAACATTGTGTATAGTATTGGAATGACATGTAATGCCTTTTTATTTTCCATATTTGAAAGGATTAAATTTGGGATGATCTGACGAGATTACTCCAATTTAAATGTAATCTGTATCGATATATTGTTAATACCGTTGCGAATACCATTTAGGAGAGTTGGTGTTAAATTCTTCTCACTTCGAGTTTACCACGACTAAATATTTCAACTACACATAAATAAAATTTTCACCTTTATTTCCATTTTTCCAGAATGGTGGCAAAGTAACACAATCAAGCTTGCATGTATGCTTAGGAAATTTCAAGTAATTATTACTACGACTTTAGACATCTCCACCCTAAGTGATCGTCTATTCGGTACACGTAATAAACGCGCAAGTCTTTTTTGTTTACCCTAACTGCCACGAAACAGGGGAGAACGGAAGTTGAAATACCCACAATAGCTGCCTTAAGTTGAGATATTTATTAATGGGTGATTTAGTGTTGACTTTTGAGTGATGTGAACTGGTATCTAGACGTGTCAAAATGAATAAAACCCACCGTTTAATTAAATTACAAAACTCTCTCTAAGAGTGTTTGAGAGAGAGACCTTTTGCAAATGGCCTAGTAAAAGTAGATCCCAAAGGAGGAAGTTACAATTCCTCAGAGGAAAAGTGATTTTACTAGAACACGGGTGGAAGTTATTAAATAATAAGAGTTCCCCTTTTATAAATTAATGTTTCAGGTTCTCCTAGTGTACGGAGAATTGTAATTATTAAACTAGAACAGTTTGCAATACACAGTAAAACATTATCTACTTTCAATCGAAAGTTATTGTGTATTGATGAACTGCTAAAAACCTGCTACCAAGTCTAGTATTACAACAGTAAGTGTGACAAGACAGTTTAAACGACTAAACATAACGAGGCTATGAAATAGTGGAAGCAGTACATAAAATCCATGACAACTCGACCCAGAGGGAAAAACAACTTGGCCAAATTTTCGAGAAACAGCAACAAACGAATTTCACGAATATTTTTTCAGGAACCTGGAAGAATATTTGGTAGGGAATAGAAATTTCACACTACAAAAAAACCACATTTGATCCTCGGTTTCAAATGTCTCAAAGAAACCAATTTGTAAAAACCATTCATTTAAATAAAAGTAATGTTATAAAAAATGTACACAAAAATAAATTAAGTTAGTCTCTTTCATTCAAAAGCACAAACACGATTCTTGTTGATTACGCGTTAAAACATTCGGCGGGATAACTGTAATGAAATAAAAGGTTTATTATATTGAACTTCGCTCTTTCATAGGAAACCTAACATTGTTATGTTCAAGTCACGAATCTCATCAGCCCTTTATGTATTTTCAAATGGAAGTTTTGTAAGTCGCAGAATCCTTATCTCTTTAAATAACTATTTGGTTTTACTTCGCTTTATTACCTTACAACTAGTTGATATAGCCAACGGTTTCAATCGTGAATATTTGTTATTTTTATCAATGACCACAAAAAAAGTTTATTCATACAATGAAGTAATCTCCATTTAGTTTTTGATGTAGTATGGGTGAATTTTATTGCCCTTAAAGAACATCAGTAATCATGGCTCTTCTAGAGCAGCAGATTTATAGTTTTGTAAACATTGACTTAACACCATCAACTCATTGGTCTTCTCATTGGTGAATGACATTTTTGACCTACAACAATACACTTCTTCACAGATACAGTACACAATTGACTGACTAACTAAAAGAAACAAATCTGATAATATATGGTCAACATGTCATCATTTCTTCCAAACTTGTTCAAAAAGGCTGAGTAGATTTTTAATATAAGCTTTTCAATACTTGTACATAGTAACAGAACGTACTAATACGCGTTTTGATTATTTAAAAATAGGTTAAAACATACCTGGTATAGGTATTTGGTTTGTTATAAAATATTCATCACGGGTAACTGAAAGATAAATCGCATTTTTAGTATTCGTTACCTCTAATTATATGTTAAGTATTTTAAAACAGAGTGGCAGATACTTTTGAATACCCTAAGGCAAAGAGGTAGGAGAACTCAACGACGTGCAAAATACAACAAAACGTCATATTAATTTTTATTTATGTTGTTATTTTTTCAATCGTCCAAGATAAAGCCAAATTTTTAAATAAAACTAAATTGAATTTCTTAATAGAGCTATTGGTATTCGGCATTGAAAACCACTCTTCGAACATTTTTTTTAGGTTTTATGAGCTTGAAATATACTAAATTATCAAAGTGATTGTAAATGTAATGAAAAGTTACATCTGCAAACATATTTTTAGATTGAGTTGGTAAAAGTTTTAATGAGGTAACACAAAAACTATGAAAACGTGCACCTTAAAATTTGTGGCAATATTTAAAATTGGAGATAGACATTTTTAGCGAGCACGCGTGAGGTAGCATGAATTTGTGCAAATTTTACAATGGGTTTTTATTGTTTTGAAAATTCAGATATTTGAAGCTGTAAATACAAAATTACTATAATATTAGTTCTTGTTGTTCTATAACATAATAGTAAAGTAAAAATACAAAGATTCTGTCCTTAAGAAACTCTAACTATTTTAAAGTCTCTGATGAAGGAGTTTAGAGAATTCTACATTTTTAGCATACATAATACCGAGATGCACACTATCAAATTAGAAAAAGAATTAGAACTCTAATAATTAAATAATAATATTAATATAAATATTAATAGGAGATGTATAAAAACTGATTGAAGAGAAAACTACAAAACGCTGAGTTAGAAATTACATAAATTAGGCTGATCTAGATCTATAATATGGTAAAAATACTTTGTGATTAAAATACATTGTTTATTTGCTGTCCCATTTATGTTAAAAGGACAATATCTATTCCTAAAGTATTTTATTTAAACATTACTTCACTTGCTTTAAGAAAATAAGATATATCAATGCACGAAAAATAATGTGATACAAGATTTCCTATTGTTAAATAATTGTACAATTTATGCAAATACCACTATATCTCTTTTAATGTTTCAACACATTTTAATAACTTGCTTAAAAAATAAGACATATTATAAGAGTGCTGCTATGTTTATAATTCCATTAGATAACAGTTTGACAAAAAAATACTTATTCTATCGCGTTGTACTAATTAAAGAATGATCTAAACATAATTCATTTTAATATGTCTATAAAAATTTCTTTAGATTACCAAGAAAAGTGTATGCTCAAACACAAACAACTAATCCTAATTTGTTAGATAAACGACTAGGTTGAAAACCACATGAAACAGCTGAGAGATCCTTTTCAAGATTCAATCAGTGGACACTCTCGGTAATCGAATAGCGATCCTGTACAAACTCGGCCTCATCCAATCATGTGAGTGAAACAACTCAGTTATAGCACTAGTTCATACGTATTAGCGTGTATACGTTACACGTACTTTGTATAGTGTGAGTTTCTCTTTCGACCTAATATTAGAAAATACAATCGATACTTATTAGTAACAAACCTAATTATAAGTGTTTCATTATTTAGACAATGGGCTCGGGTGTTCGGAATCTTTTCATACATTACACACTTAAACACACTTTATTGACGATAAATTACACAACTTAGAGTGTTTTAATAAAACCGACAGGG
The DNA here is from genome assembly GCF_021130785.1 of Homalodisca vitripennis. NCBI lineage: Eukaryota > Metazoa > Arthropoda > Insecta > Hemiptera > Cicadellidae > Homalodisca > Homalodisca vitripennis. The sequence goes on along the minus strand of NW_025777093.1, from coordinate 33,238 downwards.
GAGTACTTAATCACGTACAATCATTTACAAATTTAACGTACTACCACTCTGTTTTCCACTAAGTTATTCTTTAAAAGAGAAAAAATGTGAAATGTTTATTCAAATGACAATCAAAATTTAAGAATAAAGTTGATAACGTCAATGTACTTCGGCACTGGTTAAAAAGCGACACGCAATTCGATACCTGTCATTTGTCTTCTTTTTATGGGTTTCGAATATGAAACCATGTGATTAAGCAGATAAAACTTTAAATTGATAGAAGCAAATTTTTTGAAAAGTTTTTATTTAATTTCTTTTCAATATTGGAAGACAACGTAAACAGATTAAAATAAAAGGAGGATTTAACTGTGTTTTTACCAACAACTCAAATTATTCTTTAATTAGTTACCGCTGTAATACACATCTTTATGATGTCTGCATATACTCGTGTATTGAATCAAATCTCTTTTTGATATTCGAATATGATATCGTACTCCTCAATAGATCGGAAGGACTCTCATATCTTTTTCTATGTTGTTTTACCAATGCATATTGAAGCACCGACGAAAATCTTGCTTAATCATGATTTTTCAGTTAGTACAAATTGATATATTATCAAAACTTTTGGAATTAAAACTCTGTATTTAAAATTTAATGGCCAGCCAGTTTCATGCAAGCGATTCTCAAACCACGGCACGTTATTGTTTACTGTCCCAGTATAATATTAAGCTTAATATACGTTTTATATTTGTAAACTAAGAATTTAAATGTATTAATTAAATATCTGATGATATACGTTCGAGAGAATAAGGGAGTACACTTCAAACTTTGCAGAAAGATAACGGAAACCATTCTTGCTCTCTGCTAATAAGAAGGGCAAAACAAAATCAAAATAGTAAACTCAAAACAAAATCAAAATAGTATACTCCAAACATTGTGAAAAGTGACAAAAGCTCTTATTTGAGTTTAATGGTTCCCGCTAGGGTTTTTACAACAAGCCAGGGTCACCAAGGTGTCCCTGGTGGTGTAATACAGTGTCTAAATACAGGATGTTTGATAAAATTATAATTTATTTGGGGTGGTCGTAACGGTCATGATCATATTCTTAGTTTCGAGTCAAAGCAATCCTGTATTCGTTTACATTGTTTTGCTAATAGCCAGCGAGAAAGAATAAACACAAAATTTATTTAATAACACCGGGATCTTTTAGATGTTTTATGTTGTTGTAACTAACCTACAGACTTGAAAATTTTGCACGAATCATCAATAGTATACGTACATCCATGGTGTTTGATGAGAATTATTGAAAATTTTTTACTTCAGTCTTATAGGTAACGAAACATTTAGAATAAATAAATTTGCAAGCGTACTAATTAACATCTTGTAAGGGTTTCAGATTACACATAGTAATATATGTATCCTATTAAAATGAGCAACAAATGTTTTCCGCGAAATGTTCTTTTTGATTGTTCTAATTCTTTTTATCATTTAACATTTTGTATCTCGGTTTTGTGTATACTAAAAATCAAGAATTTCTCCACACTCCTTTATGAGATATTTTAAAATGGTTTGTATTTTGTTAAGAACAAAATATTGCATTCTTACTTCGTTATTATTGTCTCATTATTGCTCATTAATAAAAAATAGAGCTAATATTACAGTAATTTGGTATTTATAGCTTCAAATGTCAGACATTTCATAAAATTATAACTATTGTGAAATTTTGCACCAAATTCATTGTACCTTATGCGTGCTCGCTAAAATTTCCATCTAAAGTTTAAAAAACTAAAATTTCTTTCGAGATGTGAAATAAAATAATCTACCAATGAATATTATACAAATTACTCGTACTGGCCAATGGATTTCATCTCATTTGGTTTTAATTTTTTGATACGTTTTATAATTTAAAGCTTTCTCTTACTATGCAGGGTAATGCAGACCAAAGGATCGCGATTTATAGTGCCTGATACAAGAGACAAATTTGTTTTGCAGAAAATTCCCATATTTACACCAAAAAGTCCGAGAAAATAATTTTTAACACAGAAAATATCTCAAAATTTGAAAGTTTGTGAGGTAGGGGTATTGTTTTTAAGATTTTTAATTTTAAAAGTAGGTTGAAAAGTAAGGTCTCTATTCTTAAATAATTTTGAAATAGAAGAGGTGGTCCAACATTTAAAGATGTAAGGATTCATAGTTTTGTATGTTGCTTCCTAAAAAAATCTTTGCTAATTCATATTTTTATATAAAGTTACCAAAGAAGTACTATATATACAAATATGTTACATTTAGCTTAAAATATATAGACTTATATAATCATGAAGCCTACAGTATTTTAATTACAAGGAATGACTTTCATTACAAATACCAATACCTCATTTAAAAATTTCATTTTGCTTTTGTTTAAAGTTTTTCTTTATCTTGTATGACAGTACCACAAATAAAAATATTAATGTCATGTTGTTACATTTTCAACGTCGTTCTCCTACCTCTTAACCTTACGATAATTTAAAATTGTCTTTTCAAAAACATTACGTATAAGGAGAGGTACCTTATACTAAAAGTGCGATTCAAATAAAATTTAAACATTAAATACGATTTATCTTTTGGTAGCCTGTGATGGATTTATTTTATAAAAAACCTAATAACTATGCCAGTAATGTTTTAAACTATTTATATATATGTATATATACATTTATAAAAAAAACATGTGTTAGTTACGTTCAGCTACCATCTACAAGTATTTTTAGGACATAAGGATTCTGCGACTTATTCTGTGAAGTTGGAGATAAATAAAGAGCTGATTAAATTCGTGACTTAAACATAACAAAATTAGATTTCCGATAAAAGAGCTAAGTTCTATGTAACATACCTTTTATTTCATTATAGTTGTCTCGACGAATGTTCTATGTTGTAACCTGCAAAAAGTTGTGTTTGTGCTTTTAAATCTAAGAAACTTAATTTGCTTAATTAATAACTAAATTTACTTTTGTCTACATTTTTCGTAAAATACTTTTATTTAAATGAATGGTTTTTTAAAAACTTGTTATTTTTAGACTTTTTAAAAACCGAGGAGTAATATCCTTATGTGGTTTGTTTGTCGCGTGAAATTTTTATATTCCCAAACTAAATAGTTTTCTAGCTTCCCGAAACATTATTCCTCAATTTTACCTGACCTATTGCAGATACAACACAACTTTGACCTTTTCAAATTATCTTCCTTAGTCTTAACATGTGGTGGATACATGTTATTAACATATGTCCTACTTAAAGTATCCCTTAAGAAGTCGTTAAGGCCTACATTTTCATGCTATACATAAGTTTTTATAAAATCATTGAATAAAAAAAAAGAATTGTTTTAATACATCAAATTACTTCTACATTACTGACGGTTTAATTCGTTATCTTATGCATCTTCCCAAGCCCGGTTCACTTATATTACACCAATAATATTTCACTTAAAAATTTTAACTTCGTAAATATATTCAAATAACAGTTAATTATCCCTTTGATGACTTTTCTTGTTTACCTACTCCTTTTGTGTAGGCCTTCAGGAATAAAGTCACTGATAAATTCAAACCTATGGAGATAGTTAATCAAAAGGCGTAAAAGACTTTTACCGTAATATTTTTCAAATTAGACCTTCTGCATAACGTAGTATCAAAGCTAACTAACATATCACTTTCCAAAAAGGCTGGTTTCCTTTTTATGTTTAACCAATTTTGAAAACAATATTAGTCATGTATTATTAGATAATTTGTTGCTGTGAATTAATTTACAAAACGCGCTACTAATAATTGTTACTTAATAAAATAATTAAATTGGTCATAAGTTTGAATTCTTTCAACAATACTTTTACATTATCAATAGGTCTTAAATTTAATTTGGTGTTTACGAGACCTATGAAAAATGTTTCGTTGCTATTAAGCAAATATTTGACCAAGTTGTTTTTCCCTCTGTATCGAGCTGTCATGGCTCCTATGTACTGCTTCCGACATAGCCTCGTCATGTTTTAATGAGTTCGTTTCATCTGTCTTGTCACACTTATTTGTTTTATAGCAGTTCATCAACACACAATAACTTACGATTGAAAATAGATAATGTTTTCTCTGTATATTGCAAACTGTTCTAGTTTAATGGTTACATTTATTTTTTACAACGATTTGATTTCTTAAAAGAAGGAACTGTTATTATAAAAAAAAATCCGTGTCATTGTGATATAACTTTTTTCTCTGAGGAGTTTCACTTCCTTCCTTTGGGATCTACTTTTTACTAATACTATCTGCAAATTCTCTCTCTAAAAAGCTCTTGGGGGGGTATCGTAATTCAATTAAACGGTAAATTTTATTTATTTTGACACATTTAGATATCAGTTTCAAATCAATCACAAGTCAACACCGAATCACCCTTTAGTAAATATAATAACCTAATGGCAGGCATTGTGGCTTTTTCACTTAGTATGGCTCTGTTTGGTGGAAGTTTAAGTTTATTATGCGCATAGTTTTAGCGTTTATTATGCGTAACCGAATGGACGAATTATGTATGGAAGAAGATGTCTGAGGTAGTTTTAAAGGTACATGCAAGTTTAATTTAAGGCGAGAAAAGCTACATACACCACTTCTAATTATTAAAAAAAAATAGCACTTATCTACCTTGACGTCAAAATAAAAATATACATGAAAGAATTTATCTATGGGTAGGCCTAGCGATCCTAATTTTCTTCTGAATATTTTCCATGTAACTAAGACTTTCCATTAAATGATGAAGTTAACTGAAATCTTTGAAGCTGTTGTGCTTAACTTGACATTATCTTTAATCGTCAAAGTTAAAATAATTAATTCTAAAAGAATTGTTGTAAACTCGAAGTGAGAAGAATTTAACACTAACTTCCCTAAATGACAATCGCGACGATATTAACCATTTATCCAGACAAAATTACTTTATAATACTCTCGTCATATAACCACAAGTGTAATCCTTTCAAATATGGAAAATAAAGAGGCATTACATTTTATTTCAATAAATATACAAAGTTAATTTTTATTATATTAAAATAGAAGACTCGCATGAGTGTGATAATATGTGATAACGAAATATACTAATCCTACCTACGGACAAACTGCTCGAGATCTTCCCGGTAGGAAGTTGGTCGGTCACTAAGTTCAGTAAAGAAGAGAACATTGAGCCGTTCCCAATTTAGTTCAGCCAATAATTTATTTCCTGGAACGTTTGAAAAAATACTTGATAAGCAGTAAAGAGCAAACATAGTTGTTTAAAATATATTAAACAAAATCAAAAACAGTACAACTTTGTAAAAGTAAAAGATTGCACTGAAACTGGTACCACCATTAAAGAAAAGGTGAGTTGTTACTTGATCTACTACATTTTATTTTGAGATCCAAGATAATCTCCTTACTTACATTCTTAAGGGGACCTGTCAGTGCCTATCTCGCCCATGTTAAATTACACATATTGTGGTACACTTTTCTCAGCAACTAATGCATAAAAACCTCATGAAATTTTAACCTGATGTCGTATAGTTCTTTAAAAAAATAATAATAAGGAATATAAATAGTTTTGGTAGCATGGGTTTTTTTTTTAATGTCATGTATTTTATATCAAAATAAATAAATCAATACAATTAAAATTGAAAACTCTTATAAAATTCATATTTTTATTACAAATCTTCTAGAAAAAGCTTATTATTGTTGCTAATAATACTATAAATAACTTGTGAAAGTTTCATAAAAAACCAATAAATACTTTAGGAAATATTGGTTACCTAAGTAATAAAATACACAACTTTCGGAAATTCAAAAATAAAAAAAATTATTGATTATAACTCACAATAATCGCACTTATATCCACTAATGAGCACCATATCCATAGTCTGGATCATCGGATACTTGTTCATTGTCTTGAAGTCTTCTTTTTACATTTAGTCTTGCCGCACGAGCCCTTTTTTCAATTTCTTTCATAGCCTGTTCAGCTTCGTAGACCCGTTTCAAATCTTGACGTTTTAGTCCCACAATACAGTTTGCACCAGATTTTCCACATAACCTTTTCCATAACTTTTTGCCTTTCCTAAAACTCCCTCATTATAACATATAACAGCATCATACACTCCATTTTTCAATGTTTCTAATCCAACAAAAATTATTTTTTGAAACTCGCGTCCAAATCATATTATTGAATGATTCATTCTGATTTTGTGTTTTTCCATGGACACATTTTTTTTTAGCAAGGTAGGATTAGCTAAGTCTTGATAGATGGGCTTGATTACTTCCATGATTGTAGATGGTATATTGTTCTTTGGTAATGGTGGGTTCAACATTCAATTCTTTACTTCGATTATACTTACACCACGAAGTTGTGCCTGCTGGGCATAGGCCGTGCTGAGGTTTGTCTGCAGTAGACAACTTATGAAAAAAAGTAGCCTATACTGCTTGTTTCATCTTATCTACATCATCACAGTTCTGTCTAATGGCTTTTCCATAATAAGTTTGTAGCTCTGTTATTATATTATCAGTCAAACCTTCCTTTTCCTGATAAAGGCTTGCCATCGGGTAATGTTACACCCTTGTACTTTTCCTTCAGTCTTCGGAGCCTACCACCCATACGTTTCTGGATATGTCCAATACATTCAAGTTTCTGTATTGTAATATCAGGTCCATACGGTTTACTATTGTTTTACAAACCTCAAAGGCTTTACTGTCTCCGTCGCCTAAGTAATTCACATAACGTGTAGGAATATTACCTTTGTCCCAGAGCGCTCATATATTTTGGACAACACCATTTATTTTCCATCCCTCCACTGGTTCCTCTATAATTAGCAAGACATACCTTCATGGCTAAGAACTTGCTTACCCTTACAAATATTGCAATACTTAGACATACACTCAACATCAAGTACCTTACTCGTATCTACACTTGTCCACGGTGACCACACCATTCAATGATGAGTGACCTCTCTTCTGCCAGGTTCCCGTCGAATAATTACGCTAGGATCACTGTTATCGTCATTTTCATTTACAGCTTCTCTTTTTGCAATTTGCATGCTTTCTTTAGCTACTTCAGAAATACATTTAACTCAGTTCTTTATTGTAACTATCAAATCTCAAGGGGGGTTGGGGTAAGTTCATTACCGAACAAAATGTCTGTGCCGCTGAACGTCCTTTGCCGATACTTCTCATCGCATACACTAACCTAATGTTGTTTTCAAAACAACCACTTTCAGTTTTTTTCAGAAGTCATAAAATCTACATTAGCATCACAGTTATTGCATATGAGTGATAATCTAGAACACTATTACCTTTCCGTTTTTTCTGGATATTCAAACAGTTCTAATGAAAGTTCAGAGAAAACACTGATTACAAACCCGCAAATTTTGACAGTTGTTTGTTTAGTATTGAAATATTTACTAAAACATTACCATCCTTGAAATTATGTCCATAATACTCAGGCTCTTCTGCACATAGTTTTATATTCTTGAGCTTCTTTGCTGAAGAACTTTGGTATACTAGAGCCTACCTTTCCATTGACAGGCATAGGCCTATTGCTATGAAAAGATTCACTGCTAGTAGAGCTACTTACATTATTTGAAGAAGAACAACTATTTACACTATTATTTACAACACTACTATTTACACTATTAATTTTACAACACTACTATTTGTTTTAGTTTTTGAAATATTACGCCTTTTTTCCCAAACTTTTTTAGTCTAGCCATCTCTCAAAAACACTAAGACAATAAACAGTAAATATTATTCAAAACAACAATTTGACTTACAATTTTGAGGTTATGTTTGCTAACTGGATTGTAGCTGAAATAAAAACAGCTGATTGCAATGATCCAAAAAAATGCTTTATGTAGATTTCATCCATAACACTGTATACTATATGAAGTGGCCAACATATGTCATTTTCGGCTTCGTGTACTCTTAGTAATAAAAACAAATTTTTAATGTGAATAAGTGCACAGAATAACATGTTTTTGGTATCAAATGTATTCAGGAAGAGCTACTGAATTAAAATAAGTAAAAAAAAATTTTTTGTTTTAAATTTGTTTTTTTTCACTGACAGGTCCCCTTAAGTTGCTGTTGGATTTGAAGATCATGTAAGGATATTGCTATCGTAAAAGAGCAAATAATTTTTAATAAAGTCCCCCCCCCAGGTGGGTATCTTAATTTTGACCATAGAACACTCTAAAGTCCTCTTCTGTAACGAGGTAGGTTTCTGCAACGTTACGTGTTGTGTAACAGGAATTCATCTGAGGATTATTGAAAAACGTTGTAACGAAGTCCAGAGAGACTATATTTATTGTTAAAGCTTTTCTTTTACACTCTCTAACCTAAAACATATTGATGAAGATTTTATTTATATGTTAGCAGTGTTTGTTATATAGTAAATGTCTTTACGTTGTAAATTAATCTGAAAAAAATTTGCTCTAGTTTAACAAACAATGTTTTTAATATTAGATTCTATTTAATGTTATAACTGTGTTTTAGTCATTACTATTAGTTGAAGTTCTTAATGAAACTGTATTTAACTAATTTTAATACATCCACATTTAATCTACTTTGTAATATCATTATTGTTTACTTTATCTCACACAAAACAACACAATTATATTTATATTTCGCAAAGACGAGAAATAAAAATAAGAATTTCAACTACCGGTTATTATCGGTTCACACTTGGAACTTAGTCACGTTGTATAAAAAACAAAATTCGATATACGTTTTTTTAACGGTGAAACGAAATGTGTTAAAATAAATATAGTGTTTCTCTTGTGACGAAACTGTTAGCTGGAATTTGCTGCACGGCTACCGCGAAATCCTTGCAGCAGTTCCTTGAGTGGAACAACATTGCACAACGCTAACAGTTGTTACATGTGTTAGTATTATAAATTTCATTAAAATTATACTCAGTTTTAACATACTGTATTCTGTAATTTTTCCATTCATATGCAATAGTCCGTAAAACAAATATAGCATTCAACCAAATCCCATGACTTTTGATTGAGTGCTTGGAGTTTTATGATGATTATGTCACTACATAAAATCGTTAGAAAACTTTGTTTAGTTTAAAGCAAAAGTATTTCACGATGTCTGTTAGTTTTCGATATATCGTGTGGAAATACAGACTTGTGTCAACTTCTCGAGCGATAGAGCTTCGCTCAGGCAATTATTCAATTGCAATTACTTTTGTATTATTGTAATAACAAGACCAGCTTTTACTTATAGTAGCGGCGTGTTATAGATAAGTAGAATACAAATCGCTATTATATAGGAAATTAAAATGCCAAAAAAACTTTCCCTAATTTCTTAATTTCATAAATTTCCTAGTATTTATTTGGCGCCGAAATCATATGAACAAAAGTGCATTGTTTAATGTGTTAAATCTCACTTTTAATGTTTTAATATGAAAGAAACTCATAATAACCTATTTAAGCTCTGAACGAAACTCTAAACAGAAACGTAAAAAATACGACTGAGTTACGGAGTTAATTTAGTTTTAAGCTAATTGTAACTTTTATGAAATGTCTTTGAAAAACGTTATGAGGTTAATTGTGTGCTGGACATTCCCTTTGTGGATTGGTTTATTTTGTATATACACGGTAATATCACATTTATCCCCTTAATAATCTTTTTTATCTCTGGTGAAAGTAAATTTACATTACATGTATTCAATCTTTTTAAAATATATTAAAATTAATAAATTAAAACTGTAAAGTGATTTGCAATGCTATTAACTTAAAAACGTTCAGTAGATATTTACTATTATGGAGGTTAAAAGTTAATTAAAGTTTTTGCTAATATTTGCTAAATCCTAGACAATAACATCGAAATCAACAAGTTATTGTCTTGTTACATTTGAAACTATTTATACCACTAATTTTGTAAATTTTTATCTTTACATAAAAAAGGCCAATGGTACACCAAATCCTTTGTTAAGATCGTTTATATTTACCATCATTATTAGAGGCTGAGCGATAAAGAACAAGGCTTAATTACGTGAGAGGCTGTAAAATTGCGTTTCAGTGTTGTCTTTATACTTTGTCTGTATGTCAAAATTACATCTCAGTATTGAAATCAGCTCAAGATAGAACTGAGGATATTGCACGCAATCTCAGCGTAACCTGTCACGTGACACGAGGTTTTGACGTTCTTCTACCTTGTTAGTATACTTGGAACTTTTACTTTCTACGATATATTCATACGATGGTTCCAATGTTTTACAACATTAAAAACCCTTTGTATGGATACATCCGTTAGTCTGCTGTATGAAAATACTATATTTTCAAACTTTATTCCCCATCCATACATGCACCAAAAAGGAATTCGCTGTTTTGTAACAAAGAACTTTCGTTAATGAATACTAACACAAATCTTAAAATTCTTCTTATATTATCTTACAGAAATTGAAAAAAAAAAACGAATATATATATATATATACATACATATGTAATGGTAGCACATTCACCCGGCAAGTGAGAGATCCGGGTTCGACTCCCGGCGGAGCAAGTAATTTTTGCGATTCAATGTTTATTGAAATTATATATATATATATATATATATATATATATATATATTATATATACATATACATTGATACTGTGGCTGTGTGTATGTGAGCGTGTGTTTGTGTATTGAAACTTAAGTTATTACATGTGTCTTGACCAAGGCGCAGTTTTCATTTTCCTCAACTATTCCGGAAAGAGAAAATTTCTCTTCCCAAAACAAGGGATCATTTACAGTTCATTACTTAGTTATCCAAAACTTTTTATATGTAATAATGAATGAAGTACACTTTATAGCTAATGTAGACGGGAAGCTTATTTAGAGGTGAGGTAATATTTAGACCAAATAAGCGTGTTTGATATCTTTACTGCAGGCTATACTTTCGTCACAGAGAATTAAATCTTTAGAATCTACAAAACTAAAACTTTAATTATTTGGAACGAATTTCCTACTATAGTTTGAGAAAATATTAATTTGCAAACACCTACAAAAAAACTATGTATATAGTGCGCGTTGTCATTGTAATGTCGTAAATAATATTGAAACGTAAACATAATTGCTTAATAATTAAAAGTTCTAAAATGACTAATGTTTTGTTAAAAGCAAGCCCTCATTTCCTCCATTATAAATCTTCCGTTCCATCTTTGTCAGACCTCGAGAATGACAGCATTTCATTTCAGAGACATCGTCTTATAATTTTTAGTGTTTATCTCAGACTTAATGTTCTCCTGAGTATTGTTGACTTTACTTACAAACATTCACATTCAACTGTTTCACAGGTAAGATTATGTTTGCTGTAATATATGACTAAGCAATACTGCATTGTTTCTATATTAAATTTGTATAAGTGGTAATAGGCTAATTTAATTTCAATAAACATTGAATCACAAAAAGCTACTTGTTCCGCCGGGACTCATATATATATATATAATCGGATTATATATAATTAGATATTAATATGTCACTCCTAGGACACTTTTTCGGACAGTACAATTTCAAATATAAAAATACGGTCCAAGGTCAATAAAATAGATCCAATGAAAAAATAAACAGTAAATCAGTTTGGGGACTTTTAGTTTAATTTTTATAGTGGTATGAAAAGTATTATTATAATCTTTTACTACATATTTAAGAATATCAATCCATTTAAAATTCTTATTAGTCTCGAAAATTACTTTCATTCTCTCATTTTGAGTTCTGTTATATCTTTCAATAATGATAGATTTTTCTTCATTCTAAGTATGATAAAGTTTTATGTTATATTTTTCTTAAAACATCATTACATTCTTTTTTCTTACATTCTAATCCCTTATCTGTATAAAGAAGATTTGGAGCTTTTTGATTGATTTTAATTGCATCTTGGATTATATCTTCAAATGCTTTAGAAACATCTTTTCCATTTTTTCTCCTAAGGTCTTGACCAAACATATTTTGAAAAAGTATCTATAACATTTAACATATACTTGAATCCATCATTTTGATCCGAATAATTAGACATTATAACTAAATCTGCTGCCCATATATCATCAATTCCTAATGTTATAATTTTTCTCTTTAAAAATTTCTTCGTAACAGGAGCATGAATTTCTTTAGCTTCAATCTCAATTTTCTTTTTTATCTTATTATTTTTTAACTATTATTTATTTTTTAACTATAACTGCTTTTTCCTCAGATTTTTTATAAATTTACTTTTATTAGTTTTTGCAATTTTGAAACATTTTGCTGCAATTCTATATAATCCATTTTGAGTTTGAACAATTTTAGAATCTATATTTTTAGTTTTTTTCTTACACTTGTGACAATGTATTAAATCATATTCCATTTATATATAAAAGTTTCGAACTTTGTTTAACTCTTCTAAATATATCTGTTTTAATTCCACCTTTTATATCCATATGGTACTGTTTCGATCTTATTTTTTAGAACAATTCGTTTGTCATCCTTTCGAGCTCAGTGCTAGTTCGTTTGTTGATTGTTATCGTATATAATTGATGAATAATAACTTCTAATGCACGTCATTTTCTCTTAATTCGACGTGATCTTCAAATAGACATCTCTTAAAGTTATCCATATATTATTGTTTTATTTACAACACTTTCTCTTAATTCCTTTACATCTAACTGGATTCTTATCTTGATATTCATATGAATACATTTTTACCCTTAAGCCACAAAATTCTCCAAAAATTTCTCCACTAAGCTCATCTTTAAAAATTTGCCAATAACTTTCTTATTTTTACCATTCAAAACATTCATGATTTTTAGGATAATTACTTGTATCAAACTCATGTATATTTTTTTTTAATAATTTTGTAAGGATCACGTTTCCATTTCTTAGAAAATATGAATCAGTATCCATATAACATAGATTCCAAATTTGGATCATATTTTCTTTAATTTATCATAATAGAAACTCATACATTAATAATTTCGTAAGATCAAGAACGAACTGAAAAGCCAATGTAAATTGGTTTATTAAACCTTACTTTCTGCTTGTACATATAACTAGCAATACAGTCTTTATCAAATATTTTAAAATATGTATAATTAGTCTTCTTGGATTGTTTCATCGAAAATTGTTCGTTTCCTAATTTAAATGTTGCATCTATTTCTAAGATTTTCCATTTACTTTCCAAAAACAAAACTATTCATTAATTTATAAAAATCTTTTCAAAGTCACTTGTAGCTTTAGTTCTCATATTTGTATTAAAATCTAAGTATTCTTTTATGAAACGCTTCTTATCTAATGCAATAAACTCTGTTCACATGTTTTAAAATCATCCCTTGTTCTAAAATAGTATTTTAAATTTCTGGAATGAATAACATATTGTTTTATTAATAAGAGTAGTACATAATTTATTTTTAGTAATGTTCTGGAGCAAGAGGCAAATCCTTATGATATTCATGTAAATTCTCAGGATATTCGAGATCAACTTCTAAAAATATATCGATAATCTTCTTCTCCTGTTAAATTCTAAAATTGCTTCATTCCATTCATTAGTCGAATATGTTTTTGGGATCCATCCATTTTATTTCATTATAAGGTAATTTTTGAGATAATGCCCAACCATAAAAATTATTTGTATCAACATGTAAGAAGAAGTTTTTCAGGTTTAGATTCATCAAAATCTTTTTAAATATTTGTTATTTGCTTTCATATATATTTTAATACATTGAGAAATGCCTCCACGAATACCTTTCTCAAATCATCAAATACATATCATATTCGTGGATTAATTGAAGCTCTATTTTTGTTTATTTATTAACATAGCAAAAGAATTGGAGCAGTTAGATAACGAGCAGGGTCTAACTTATAACAATTTAAGCATAATATTTTCCGAAAATTTTTCAAATATATCAGCGAGTAATAAAATATCTTGGAATATTATATTAAATCTGGAATTAATTTCCGAGATTTTTAACTTTTAATATATTGCCGAACTTTTTAAATAATGTTGATAATCTTTATATCAGAAATGTTCTCATCTGTTAATAACGTATAGAAATCTTGAATGTTTAATTCTTCTGTATAATCAAGTTTTTCTATATTATCAATGAATTCATATGGAAATATACCATTTTCCTGATAGAAATTTCAAATATTTCGTCTTCATCAATTGAATGTCTTTCTAAAATTTCGTTCCAATATTTATTATCCTTTATAATATTATTAGTATGTTTGAAAATCGTCTTTTTTTAAGATTTTTTGCTAATTTTTCAATAGAAGAAGCCATGAATCTAATTGTATCAACAAACGAGAATTTTATGAATTTTCTAGGTTTATTATCATTGTCAAATTCAAATCCATAACCAGAATTTACAGAATAATTTATATATTTTTCATCAGTATTTGCAATTACATCTACATTCCCATGTTGTTTAGCTAATTCTTTTATATATAAATGGAGTATCATAATTGCTCATATTATGACAGAAAACTGGAATATTTTGAGGAGATTTTAAGATTTAGATTACAAGTACTATGAGCTGCTCCTCTCTATTTTCCTGTTAAATGACAGTGATCTTTTACTTTTATTCTTTTTTTCATTATCAAAACCCTCAGTTTCACACAAATATGACAAATGTTTGTTGTTTGAAATAATTTTCTTCTTCTTCGGTTAAATTAATATATTTTTTGTTTTTTAGAATTATATTTTTTTAGCTATATATTTTGACAATTTATTAAGTTCTTCGAACAATTTCATAGGAACATTTACTAAATAATCGTCATTTTTGGCTCTATAACATATTGGTTTATATTTTTTATTTGTTACATTTGAAACTATATATATTGTGAATCCATATGGAATATGTTTTTTGAATCTTCGTACGTTTTGTTGATTTTTAAAGGAAATTTTTTTACATGTGGGAATTTTTTCTAAAATTGACTCAAAATCCATATAGATTACATAAGGACGTAAAATTTTATTTTTATGATTAAAGAATTTTGTAGTTTGACCTAGAAAAGGCATTATTGGTTTACATACTTTCATGTTGTTTACAAATTTCTAAGTGATCTTTTCAATCTCCAGATTTATAAAAATGTGTTAAACATCTTCTGCATATGAACTTTTTACGATGATTTTTTGATGCTTGAGAATTACTAATTTATTTAAATCTGTTATTAAAACATAATGCGATCTATCTCCATTCTTAACATACAGATAAATCAATATTTAATTCAGCATCATAAATTTCTGATATCTGTAACGGAACTATATTTTATTTGTTCATCATAACTAAAGATTTTTATTGACATTTTTGGATACCTGAACTTAGGATTAACAACTTCTTTTTTCAAAAGGTTTTATATCTTTTAGTGACATTGGATAGTCAAAATCCATAAAATATTTCATCTCTTAAAAATATAAATCTGATATATGTTTAGTTTCTTTCAGGATGAGCAATTAGGTCTTTCTACGGCACATCTAATTACATAAATAAAACAAAATTGATCATTATCATTTTTAAAATTATTTTTTAATTCTCTTCTAGTTTTCATATTAATCATTAATCCATTCTTCCTTGCTAAATCTTGAAGATATCTAGTATTTCTTAAACCTAATCGATATGGACGTTTTCGAACTTTTTTAATATTATGTATTAAAGTTTCTCGTGATAGATCATCAATCTTTCTAAGAGATAGTTTTATTGCTATACTCTTTTAATTTCTCAATATTAAAGAGATTTAGATTATCCTTATGTTTCTTTATATTAATTCTTTAATTCTTTTAATTTATCTAAATTTAGTTTTTCATAATCATAAATTTGCATTATCTTTTGCCCATTCTTTCAAATAATTAAATTCATTATCTTTTAATTTTTTATTTTCTAAGTGCTTTCTTAGAGTTATAATGTCTATCAAAATGTTTCTTGAAGAGCTCTTTGTTGCAATATGGACAGGTAATCTTTTCGTTAGCCATTTAATACTAAAAAAAATTCTAAGTCAAATTTTACTATTTAGTAAAACACCTTTTTTATTTTAAGAAATATAATTTTGCTAAATTCATATTATTCTCTTTCATTTCTTCTAATACTTCAAAAATATAATCTTTTTAAATTGAAAAATCTCGATTTCTTACATTAAATAATCTAATATGAATCATAAAAATAATATCCTAAATAATTATACAATAATATAAATGTTTTATAATCATGAAACATCGGGCATTGGTTTTTGGTTATCTCAGTTGGTTTGAAATATAAACAAATACATTAATGCCAAAGTACTTTCTTGGAATTAAATAATTCTATTAAATAACTCCCCATTTAAATGGAAGAAATAATTATTTCAAAATGTTATCAATGTGGTAATAGAGGAGAAATTCTTGATAAAATATTTCTAGTTTGTAAAAATTGTAAACTTAATAGTATATGAGAAAAAGATTAAGAAAATGTAAAAATAATTTAAACACATTTGAATAATCTGCTTAGAACATTGCAATATGGAGATAAAAAAGAAACAAAATTTATTAAGGACTTTAGATCTATGAATAAAATCTTTTATATTATTTTATGAAGAAAATGAGAATATCAATGCATTATTTTAAAGAATATGTTAGGTTTGTGGTATAAATAAACATATTTATTATGATAAGATATTTACCATTTACTCCTTCATTACTTGGGTATTGAATTTGATTTTAGATTTAAACCTGAAACTACTGATGAATTTATATTATATTTGGAGAAAAGAAATAAACAAATTGGGTGTTAAAAAATTTATTTGTTCCCTTTAAATTAAATTCTCAAGATAAAGTGTGTAAATTTTCATTTTTTTTATTTAATTAAAATATGATATTAATCCTTACATAAAATCATGATTATACATAATACATTATGTATAATCATGATTTTTACGTTTTTAGGTTTTACTTTATATATTATTTTTCCTGAATTATTTTTTAGTATTTAAAATTTGTTCTTATTAAATGGAGTACTTAAAAGATTTATATGATATTGTAGAATGTAAATTTAAAGAGTATAAGAAGTTAATTGAATTGGAAGAAAATAAGTAATATAGAATTTTGAACTTGGAAAGAATGAAAGATATAATATGGTTGGACTATTATTGCAGATTTAGAAGATTTCTAGTGCATTTGCCTAATATATTTTTAAATGTTTTAGATTGATTAAAAAGATAAAAGAAATGAATAAAAGAGATAATATATATTTAATGGTTATTGGTAAAAAAATTATAAAAGATAAATAATGTGTTATGGTTAATTATTTGTTGAATAAGTTAAGAAAATAATACTATAAAAGATTAAACATATTCACATTCTTAATTTAATTAATTCCATCCATGGAAGTTTATACTGTAATGATTCAAAATTGCATTTAGAAGGTATATTTTTTATTTGATTTTAAAAAAGTCCCCAAACTGATTTACTGTTTTTATTTTTCATAGATCTATTTATTGACCTTAGACCGTATTTTTATTTTGAAATTGTATTGTCCCGAAAAAGTGTCCTAGGAGTGACATATTTAATATTTACTTATATATATATATATATATATATATATATATATATATATATATAGTACTGTTACTTTTTTTTTAACATAAGTGTAGATAAAAAGGAAAGTCTGAATAAATTTATTTGATTATAATTCTAATGTATATACGAAGTATCATGAAAGAAGAATATTGTCTAATGTAATGTAATTAATGTGACAGAAATTGCCGGCTCAGTGTATGTAATCTGAATGAATATATATAGATTCTGGATATGTAGAGAAATTATAGTGGGAATAAAGCAATAGCAACCAAGATTTACAGAAAACCATCTATATACCAAGATATAATGGTAATACTAACGTAATATGTTTGAGCGTTGATACATGTCTCACGATAATATAAAGAATCTAAATAAGTTTTTAAAATAAATTAAAAAGTATGGAACCCAATAGAGTATCATTTAATTCATTATTTAAAAAAAAATCTAACTACAAAGAATTGGCATTAAATATAAGATGTCTTAAATAAACAAGCCACAAGTTTTGATCTATTGAATAAGCTTGGATACAATTTACAAGGAGTCGCTCAACAAGATGGAGGTTGCAGTGTAGTCATTGTGAGTAAGTGAGTTGATTGAGATCCTGTCATGGCCAGACTGGCGACCTATCCGTTCCGATCCTTTATGATGCCGCGACGTCCTTTACTGTGTGTCCTGATATTTTTATCCCCACTCAACCCCCTTATATCAATTTCATTTTTCTATTCGCCTAACATAAACAGAAAAATATCGTATAATATTAAGTTCTAAGATACACATTAGGTCATATATCAAACCCAAGAATTTCTACAAAGCATTTAAAATCATCAATATTGTAATTGAGGAATGTTAAAAAAATAAATCAAACATGTAACCGGCACGAAACTGCAGTCACTTTCAAAAAATTTCCCGGTCTTATACGTCCAAATTATTATCAAAAACGTGTAAAACAGTTCAGAAAAATAGCCAGAATGCAGCGGTTAGCTTGTACTATCAGTAACCGTCAATAGGGGCAGATTGGGGAACATACTTCGTGGTGGACATGGATGAAATGTTTTCAGGATGTCTGGAGATAGTGAAACAATTTGGACTTCAAAAGCCAACGGGCAACGGGCAGCAGAACTCTATCCAGGTGCTGAGCCACTTCAACGAGAGTACTATCTCTTACTACGCAGCGACTATCCTGATGAATTGAGGCCTGGAATTATCTGAGAAAATTCCTAATTTGTAAACAAGACCCAAAGAATGTTTAACGTAACTATTTTAGATTCCGAATTCGGTTTTGAGCCTACTCGGGCCCGAACCTGTTGACTTTATCTGAAAATGCGTTTTTCGATGATGATAACTCAGCCGATCTTTGCTACCAATGTTACTAATCGGTTTTTCGTATAATCCCTCATCAAGAGAACAAAGAAAGCAGGGGGACATCAGGAGCAAGGGTAAATTATCATACCGATTCAAATATTAGACGTTCGAAATATTGCCTCCCTACTTTCAAATAGCTTATTATAAGGCTTTAAACGCTTACAAATCGCAAAATAGCAAAATGCATGACAAAAAATGTTTAAAATATATAGTATATGTATGCTTGTGTGTGTGTTAGTCACGTTTTAGTTTTTGGTTAATAAACTCTTGTAAGTGATATTCAATTATATCATTCTTTTAACAAAAACGCAAGACTGTATGATAAAAAGATCCGTTAAAATAAAAATTATATCTAACCAGATCAAACTTCTAATTTAAAATTTCAGGCTAATACGGGCAAGAAAGTTAGTTGGAAAACGAACATTCTTTTAAAACTAAAACGTTATACTCTTCATATAATAAAATATAATGATGATCTGAATTTTTTACGAAATTAATAGATAACAGAAAAATTATCTTAATTAGTTACCGAAAAATTACTTTATATTTGAATGTGAATATAGTTGTTGTTATTCCAATTTCCATGGTAGATTATGTGAAGTAAAATAAATGTCTTGTGAGTCCACCGTCTCGAAACATGAAAATGAAAGACTGTGTATTAATAGTAAAACATTAGACTTTAATTAAAAAAAAATCAGTTGTTTATTATATGTCTCATAATTCAAGTACGCTTGCTTCTAAAACTACCACAGGTTTACTTAAAAAAAGAAAAATTATTAATAGTTATCTAATATGTGTTAACACAGGGATTGAGTTAAAAGCGTTTCGAATTCTTGAAACTTTGAAAACTAAAACGACGCGATAAAATAAGTTTCTTCTGACATGAATATGTTTCAAAAATGGAATCTAATGATTTTTAATATTTTATTACACCCTAAACAAAAGTACATAAAGATGAAACCTAAATCCCAACTATGGTATAAATATACTCATATTATGCATATTATGCTCAACCGCATACATTAGTGTCCATCACTGCCCCCATAAAGTGTGCATAGACAAGTAAGTGTGTTTTGCAAAAAATATTTCGGTGTGCTTAAACCAATAGTAATAACTCTACGGTCAAATGGAAAAAAAACATAACCAGAACAACGGATAACAATCTTCCGTACGAAAAATGTATATTTAGATTTTTTTAAATAGAGACAGTTGTTACTGTATTCAGAAACTGTATAGTTTATAGCAATAACGTTTGTACATGTAATGTATAAGGTATAACTTCAGAATCGTATTGTTGAGGCGCTTAAAAATTGGTACGAGACACGCCCGCTTAGTTATTCATACAAGTTTACACACCGTATTTACGGCACAAGTGAGGGAAGTTTACGTACAGACAATAGTTCCAAATTATCCACCCTGTAGAAGTTGAACTTATAGTTACTTTACATGTTCAAATGGTTTGGCAGTAATTTCAATCAGCTTTGATTCTACTACTTGTTTCTTTAATTACACTATGAATTTATTTAAAACAATTCGTAGTTCTTTATAGAGTATTGCAAATTAAATCGTAAAGTATAAATATAATTTCGGCTTCACTATTTTTATGGCTACTAACTACTTTCTTCTGCTATGAATATCCTACTTTCAAGAGAGTTATACTCACTATGTTTTCCTAATATGCCAAACGCATATTTAAAAAACAAAGATTATTCACAGGTGAACTATTGCACAAAAGTTTAGTGATTAAAGGAACCAAATTTATGTACGGCCTATTTATACACCGTGTATAGCCTATAAATGTCTATATATCGGTGAAACACACGCACACATATATCATTCCACATTCCATCTCTAGTGGAAATTCACGTACAGGTATTTGGAAGGCACCAATATCACTAGCGTTTATTAGAGGTGGTTACCGTCGTTCCTCTAGGTGCATCCGACTCTAGAGTTTGCGATCGTCTCGAAGTTGCTTAAGAATTCTTTTAATTGGTGGCTTCTAGCAGTTGAAGTGTTCCCAGCTATAAATTTCTGTTACCTTGTAGAAAGTTCGCCCACTATTTGAAAACTACTCAGTCTCTAAAATCTTCTAGGCTGTAGAAACTCCCAGCCTGGATATCTGCAGACTATGATAGTTCTGGGTACAAATGGTTCTTGGCCATAGAGAGGTCTCCGAGCCTGGTATCTTTTGACCTAGTCTACACTTCACCACGGTTTTTTATATGTATACAAAATTGTATGTTTATAAATTACCCCTTACTTTAAGAGCTAACTGACTCAGGGTATTACTACCTTCTGTATCAGGCCAATTAAAAGTCCACTCCAATTGGTCTTTCAAATATTCTATACTCATTTACGCCTCTAGAAGTTTCTTGTCTGGTAAGCAGTCTGCCGGTTCTTAGGTATTGACCTTGAGAGTTATGTATAAAACGGGTTTGACCTAAAAGTATTCTTGCGAAGAGTTTTCAAAACCGTTTATAATTTTTTCCAAAGCAATTATACTGATATATGAATATTTGGGAAAATGCACATAATTAGAGGAGAACTATAAGGAAAGGTTTCATATATAATTTATTAGACGTCACCATTAGTTTAGCTAGAAGTTATAGTTAGTTCAAAAATTGTATTGTCTATTTGAGCTATTTATCCCATTGCTTCAATAGCTTCTCACAGTTTAAGACCTTAATGTACAATATACATGACATTATTATTATAATATATACATAGCCGAAAATTAAATTGTGTGCTATGTATTTCTGCAGATACTAATTCAATAACTGGAGGGCAACGGAACTTTCTAGAAGACCACTACCATATGGGTTTTGTAACCCAAAATTGCAACTCTTGAGGTATAATATTTTAAGCTGAGTGGATGAGTATTGAAACCACTCTATCACTGGAAGTCATTAAACTCAGCTTTAAGCTTAGTAATTCTGGTCCACCAAACCCTTTTGTAATATCCGCACCCTACGTTGTGGTCTATGCCAACTTGAGAATTCTAGGAACTCTGAATCTGCGGGAACTAGCTGCCCTGAATGTTTACTCAACCTCAGAGACCTCATACCTGTCGCCATGTCTATCGTTAGATATTGGAGCGAAGAGATGACATGCGTACGTTTATGAGCATGATTGCATGAGCTTACGAGCATGATTGTGTCGCAATACTGAATTCGTCAACAA
This sequence comes from Homalodisca vitripennis, assembly GCF_021130785.1. NCBI lineage: Eukaryota > Metazoa > Arthropoda > Insecta > Hemiptera > Cicadellidae > Homalodisca > Homalodisca vitripennis. The sequence goes on along the minus strand of NW_025777093.1, from coordinate 11,198 downwards.
ATCAATTGAAAAAAGAAGTGTTATTCATTTCGTTCTACAAGCCATGGCTGATTTATTTATTTATGTAACTGTTATAAATCATTATCAAGGACAGGAACTTTGATTCTGTTAAATCACACCAGATATGCTATGCAGTAAAAGAGAAGAGGTTTACTAATAAAAAAAATATTGAAAACAAATTTATAAGACGGTAGCACAAATTTTTAATAAACATTTAATATGAATACTTGATATTAATACAGTTTAACAACCATACTTTTTCTCATGATCGTAAACATTTAAATAAAATAAGCAATAAAATACAAAATGTTTTCATGTAATGAAATAAATGTTCCTTACTCAATAACTTTTCTGTGCCCCTATTCTCAATTAATTACAATATGAGGTATGTATACTAAATCGGTTTAATTACACTAGTATTTTACTAGTGTGTATGAGGAAATTGTACAACTTAACGGATCTTGAACCCCAAACACATAAATACCTCCAGTTCCATAGAATAATTATATATATATATATATATATATATATATATATATATATATATATATATATATATATATATATTACTATTTATTTATATTTTTGCTGTATTAATGCAGCTTAAAGACACTACATAACTGTTCCAAAGAAATGCCCAAGGGCAGGTTTGACTATTTATATACAAAAAATATCGATTCTTTTAAATATCTCGACCAATTTGTTGCCCAACTTGAAAAGAAATTCCGTTCCAAATCTGTTGGCAGGTATGTTTTTTTTAAAGCATTACTGTGTGTCCCTTATTTAAGCATGAGAAACATTTTTTTGTATCAATATGTTGGGCTGTTGGTATCTCTAAAATAAGCCATATCAATATAGTAAAGTTGCCACACAAAAAACTACTTTCTTCTTCCAACTAAAACTAAAACGTTGAAAACTTTATGTATGTTCCGAACAATTAAGAATTATTATTTTTTTATACATGAACACCTTACAGATAAAAAATGGTAATATTGGTTTTTAAAATATCATGCAGAAGTTCTTATATGCTTGAACCAACAAGTGCAAGTCGTGGTATCGGTATGTAGAAGAATGCCGTTATTTATTACATAGCAGATCAACATCAAAGTCGCTTTAAACGTGATTATAAATGCTTACGGCTTGTACATGCTAATCCAAGACTTGCTATAAGTGCAGTTAGAATAGTGATAACGTATTTCACAATCATGAAAGTTCGTAGTTTCTTTAGTGTTGTATAATACTGCTCAAAATAAATTGTAGAGAAGGCAACGGTGATAACGGCAGAGGGTTATTTGACCGAAACACGTTGTGTTTATTGCTTTGTAGTTCTAGAACTGATTCTCGATTAGATTCTAGCGTTAGGATACTTAAATTTTTTTTAACGAGTTCTAATTGTACGTGTTGCATGTGTTTATGTTGAAGTAAGTTTCTAAGTAAAAATAAACTTACTTAAAGGAACATTTACGGAATTTAAAATTACAAAGTGAATTGTTTACTGTAATATACGTTTCGCTATTCCATTGCTACTAGTTTCGTTGTATAAAATGTAATAAAATGACATGTAAAATTTTCAACGATTTCATTTCAAATATAAACTAAGAGTGATTGTTTTATCGTATGTCGTATTGGAATGTTTTAAAGCTGTGAAACGTTATAAAAGCTTTATAAGGGGGGACCGTTCTTTTCAATGGGACACACTTGAATCTTATGACCTATTATAATTAGAAATTATATTTTGATACACTTTTCCTGAGGTACTTATGTACTTAGTCTACTATTTGTAGGAGTATATATAAATGTATGTATTGTATAGTTGTAATTACAACGAAATATTGTACAGTAAATAATTGTAGCTTTCTTTTAAAACTGCTCTAAGAGTATATAAATATATATATATATATAATATATATAATATATATATATATATATATATATACATGTATATTCAAATATATTGTTGCTTAAACCAGTTTTTAAATAAAGTTTCAAGATGATGGAATTTGAGTATATTGTACTGACAAATTCTGAGAAATATATTGGGTTTCGTGTTAGTTAAACCTTCTTCGGACTAAAGAAAATATTAACTATAATCTTGTTGTTTCAGCTATTCTCAAAATTAGTGCTAAGCAAATGTATTTAGCGAATCGTATTCATTAAAAATGAACTGCTTTATTTTTTAAGATGGGATTTTTAACAGCTTTTAAACGGTATTCCCAAAGCATTAGATGTTGTAAGTTCGTCACAGGTACAATATCTTGTTAATGTTTACATAGTAAGGTTAGCCTTTGAAACCTCAATTAAGCTATAGATCTAGCATTGTACACAATATTTTCCGATTTTCTTTTAGAAAATATTTTTCTGTGATACAATTATTTTTTTATTGGCCGAATTGTTCGAATTTTTCTGGAGATTAACGCTTATAAAAAGGTTATAGATTTTTTAAATAATATAATGTTTCATGATGATGGACCGAAGTGTTACAATATTAACTTTCTAGTATTCAGACCTATTATATTACTACTGTTTACTAATTAACCCTCTAAAGTAATATTTGACTACCATTCGTGATATATAACTTTGTTTAGAATTAAGTCGTTAAAGATGATTTGTCCTCCAGAATATAAAAATAGTTTTTAAATTAAATTACTTTTTAAGTATTGTAATATACAATGGCTCCATTGTCTGAGTTGCGATACATGAAAAAAATGATCGGATATTCTACTGATAGCTATTACACAGATTTAAAAAAATTCTATTTATAATATCAATTAATTTTAACATACTTCTTTCTACGCTATACACTTTTATTGTGAAAACAGGGAATAATATAGAATTCACACTCAAGTGATGCCGTAAGGCAAAGCTATTACGTAAAAGTGTAATGGGGCAATTATAACTTGTGTAATGAGTGCGTAGTTTTCCACCCGGTGGTTTCATTATAGCTGTTGTATAATACTCTGTGTATAATATTCCACCGATTACTTCAATCTTAATTCTGGCAACTCATTTAATCCTGTATAATATTATAAAAAAGTGTTTGATTTACATTTACAATTCGTTGAGTAATGTAGTTTGGAACTTAGGGTAGATAAAACCATCCCTACATTTTTTATAATTTGTCATTTATTAATTTTCATGCAATTGTTACCTTAATATCATCTTCTTCAGCAAACTAATTTTAATGAACCAAGAATAACATACAACGTTCGTGGTTTGGTAGTTGAATTCATATAGATAATTTTTGTGAGGGCTGTACAAAGTTATACAGAATACCCTGGTTAATAGTTTGCTTTATATACGTATATCACAATACGTAGTAGTGCATGTTCTGTTCACTGATTTATATCTAAGTGAAAATTGTAGGACAAATTATTTCCTTTCCAAAACACCTTTACAAACTGCTTTTATCACCCGGCATTCATGCTCAATTTACTCTATTACAGAACGTAATCTCTACTCTCAGGTGATTGATGAGAGGAAATATAAAAATATAATAAATTAAATTATTAACCATATTAAATCTCCATTTGATTAATATAACCATTAAACCGGTTTCTAAAAATCTGTATAGTTTATTAGAACATGTACATTAAGAGTTTATTACATTGTTAGGTATTTCATTTTGTATTTTTGTCAGATGTTTTTCTTTACTTGGTAGATGTAATTATTATTGTTTATATTTCTTATCAAATTGTATTCTAATAATCTATAATTTTTATGTCGTATTTTAATAGTTTTTTGTAACTTATAAATATAGTCCACTCTAATAAAATATCAACCACAAAACACATTACAAAACAATTAATTATGTGTTGAATGATATATCTTTTAACCTCTAGTTTGTATTATTTGATTTGAGGCAAGACGAGTAATATTTAAGTTTTACATGTCTGACTATTTGCACTGCATATATCATGAAATATAATGTAAAGATATTGTAAAGGAATGCTTAGTTTACTTTCAAAAAGGTGTCTTTAAATGTGAGTCTCTATAGTCCATATATAATAACGCAGTTTTAATCGCTAATATTCTTAAGCAAAAAAATATTTTGGACTTGAAATAGAAGTTTTACGGCTTACCCAGAAAATGGAATAATTCTTTTCCATAAAGTGAGTTTTGCATGAATTATTCACATATAAAAATATTAGGATTGTGTTATATACTTAAAACTTCTAATTTATGTAAAACCAATTTCTTACAGCAAGGTGATACACTTGGTGAATAGCAGCTACGGGGTGAATACAGTTCAAAAATATAAATAGCAGTCACACATAATTCAAACTAACAATGCAATATTGTATAAATACAAGAATAACCAAAACAATCTCTAATAAATGAATCTTCTGATAAATGAAACTGCACAGATTACAAAGCGTGTTTTAACCGACTACCAATTTGTGGTTTTTTCACATGTTAATGTTTTTTATGTGCGAATATTGCTTACATATTACCTAAAGTAGTTACCATAATAAATTAAACCTCATATTAACCAATTTAATAGATTATATATTAGTGAGGAAATGCCCTGCAGCCATACATGGCAGATGTAAAAGTTATACCCAGTGAAAGTATGGGAGGAGATCACAGGCTGGTGGTAGCTGATTTTTCAAAGAATGAGGTTTGGAAAGGATACATTGCAAAAGACTAACAAGAATCAAGACATGGAAGTTAAAAGATACGAAAGTTAGAGAGGAGTTTGTAAATAACATTAGAGGAACGATACCCAAGGGGGAGGTCAAAACAGGAGAGGAGGAATGGACAAATTTCAAGAATGCTATAGTCAAAGCTGCAGAAGAAACATGTGGACGAACTTCAGGTAAAAGAAGGGATAAAGAGACCCCTTGGTGGAATGAAAGGAATTGCTGAAGCAGTTAAAAACAAAAATAGAGCTTGGCGAGAATGGTTTAAGGATAGGTCAAATGAAAAGAGGGATAAATGGAAGAGACTTGCAAGGGCATCAGCAAAGATGATGAAGGAGGCAAAGGAGAGGACATGGAAGGATTTTGAAGAAAAACTGAAATTCAAACTTCAAAGGAAATAAGAAGATTTTTTATGGGGTGATAAGGAACAAGACGAAACCTAAAGAAATGTTGACTAAGGTGGTGGATGTTTCAGGGGAAATCAAATGGGAGGAGAAAGAGGTTTTGAAGACGTGGAAAGAGTATTTTAAGGAACTACTGGAAGGAACAGAAAAATGAAGAGGAAAGAAGAGATATGACAGAGGAGACAGAAGATGAAGAGGATTTTAGTATGTGCGAAATTGGAAAAAGCGGTTAAAGAGATGAAAGAGGGGAAATCTGCGGGAATAGACGAGCTGACGGCTGAGATGATAAAGGCGGCGGGCCCATTGGGAATTCAATGGTTGTACAGAGTGATGAGAGTGATTTGGAAGGAAAAGAAGATACCAGAAGACTGGAAAATGGGAATAATAGTGCCGATTTTTAAGAAAGGCAATAAGCAAAAATGCGAGAATTACAGGGGAATAACTTTGTTGTGCCATACACAAAAAATTTATGAAAAAATACTGTTGCAGAAAATTAGACCAGTACTGGAAGAAACAGGAAGAGAGGAGCAATGTGGTTTTAGGAAAGGTAGGTCAAACGGTGGATGCTATTTTTGTGATGAGACAAGTGTTAGAAAAGGGTGGGAATACGGAAAAGATACAATGGTAGCGTTTATAGACCTACAGAAGGCATATGATAAGGTACTGAGTAGAAAGGATATGGGAGAGTATGAGAAAGAGAGGATTGCGTGAGGGAATAGTAGAAAGAATAAAGAACCTGTACGGCAATATGTAAAAACAGGGTAAGAAATTGAAGAAAAATATACAGATACTTTTAAATCAGAGAGAGGAGTAAGGCAGGGAAGCATATTGTCACCTTTCCTTTTCAATATTATAATGGATGAAATTATTCTAGAAGTACAAGGAAACAGAGGAGCAGAAGAACTTAAGACAATAGCATATGCGGATGACATAATGATATGGGAAAATAGGGAAGAAGAGTTAGAACGAGAGTTAAACAAATGGGCAAAAGTGGCGAAGAAATATGGTTTAGAGATGAACATACAAAATGTAAAGTAATGAAAGTAGAGAGAAGGGATGGAAATAACAAAGACGTGTTAGTTGAAGGGAAAAAGACTTGAAAAGGTGAAGGAATTCTGTTATTTAGGAAGTATCATAACAGATAGGGGCACAATAAGAGAAGAGATAGGAAACAGAATATGGAAGAGTGGAAATTTTTTCAATATGGTAAAGAAGATTGTGTGGAGTTGGAACATTGGGAAAGAATCAAAAAGTATTGATGTATAAATCTTATTTTCCAACCAATTTTATTATATGGAGCAGAGACGTGGGACGTGGACTAAAAATGATTTAAGCAGATTGCAAGCTGCAGAAATGAGATTTTTAAGAGGGATAGAGAAGACTACAAGAAGAGATAGAATAAGGAACGAAATAACTAGAGAAAGATTGAAGGTAGTTTCCACTGCAAGAGACAATGAAAGGAAGAAGAATACAGTGGATGGGGCATGTGAAGAGGATGGGAGATAATAGAATGCCTAGAATAGCACTGGAGAAGGAGGAAGGAGGAAGAAGACCAAGAGGAAGACCGAGAGGAAGATGGGGAGGACCAAGTGTGGAAAGACATAGAGAGAAGGGGACTACAGAAAATACAGGTGGATGAAGAGGAGACCTGGAACGATAGACTAAAGTGGAGGAGGCTGTGTACGACGACCCGTGAGAACGGAAACGTCTGACGATTGATGATGACGATGATGATGATGATTAACCAATTTTGAACAACATAAGAGGAGTTGTTCTTATATATTTGCAAATTACTTCATTGGAGCGCTTTCACACGAACATAAAACAATCTTCTGGGAACGATGCCAATAAGATTTAATTTTAAGAGTGCTCTTATAGTCACTTGGGACATTATTCATAACACTCTTATTGAAATTTTTTTTAGCTACGTATTTTCTCAAAGAGTATGTTACACAACTAGTAAACATAATTGTGTTACTACTATTTTTGTGTGTGTATTGGCTTTCAGTGTTACCACAAAATAACACAATTACATGAATTGGGATCATCATGCTTTGTGTCGTAGGTATATACATTGTTTAGTTTTCAGGATATCTATGTTACTGCTTTCACATTATTTCTCTTTTTTAGTGAAATAAAATTATTCTAATAATTAACATTAACTATTCCACTTGGTCTGTGGAAGAGGATAAATACTAGGATTCCTCTAGCAGAGTCCAGATAAACGATATTTGGGTTCCTATAGAAAACGCGAAGTGAATACAAATGCTATCATTTCTCTCTTAAAGGTGAGATAAGGGCAAACACTACGATTTTTAAGTAGAGGCAAGATAAGGGCGAATGCTGATTTCTCGATGAAAGCGAGAATATGGCGAGTACTAGAACTTCTCCAGTAGGGAAGAGATAAGAACCAATACTAGGAATTGTCTAATAAATTCCAGGTAAAGTGCCAGAGTAAAAAGATGCTAAGATTTTTCCAACAAATATGGGACGAGGGTTAGGTATATATCCTTAAAGGTGATAATTTTGATAGCAAGGTATATCTCTATCTACGGTGTCCCCATAGGGGTTGGTTTTCTTGTGAGCTTTATGACAATCTGGAACATGGAGAGTTAAGCAGGAGCTGTGTAGGGTTTATCTCTAGCAAACGTAGAAAACCCAAACAAGTCCAGTCGTCGACATGACCTCTAGTTCTGCACACCTATTTGCTTTATCGAGGTTATATACAGGCTTGATACCTGATACTGGACAGGAATATCCGGGATAAAACCTCCATCCCAGTTACAACTACCGAAGCTGGCATGTACCTTGCAGGAGACGCTTAGAATGTCCGAATGAGAAGAGTCTGTACTAGAAACGACGCAAGACCACGTACTAGGGTGTAAAGATTAAAAATAGGGGGAAATGATTATGTGGGTTCATGTTACTAAGTCATATGTTACAATTGTTATAAGGTTGTAAAGCTTTTGTTAAAAAACTTTCAAATAAAATAAAAAAACTCAAATAAAATTAATGTAAAAATCCCAATTCTCTGATCTCACATGCCCATAATCTAATTCGGTTTTGATTATATAGAAAGACGATATTTATCTGTAATCAATAACATCAAAAACCTAGTTAAATCATATTACATTTTAACATGTATCATATCAACAAATGTAGTCTAACTATATACTAAGCTATATTAGATCAACAGGATTAAATTGCATATACAGCTTCAATGAATCATATTACAAGATATATAACGAAAAAACGTTTTTAAAACCAAAACGTATGAATGAAGCTGTGAGATAAATGTAACGACGGCAAAGTAGATAACTAGGATTTCATAATTGTTGCCACTAAACACTGTTAAGAAAGTCTACATTTTGTGTCGTATTTAATTTTTGGTGTAAGCTGGATTTGGTAAAATGAGGTCCATCAGCAAATGTATGTATTTGGAGATAAAAGTAAATAAAAACCAATGAACTTAATCCACTTCCTTACAATCAGTAGTCTATAAGTAATGTGTGTACATTACCGGACTGATAGTAGGTTTTATTTACTCATATTTACATCATCATTCGATTGTAGGTGTAATATATTTGAATCATCGTCGGCGTGTGAGTGGTAATCTATTTCGACCATCGCTGGGTTACAAGTCTAATGTACTTGTCGCTGATTATTCAAAGGCCGTTTTTTAATCACTATAGTTTTACACGTAATAATTAGGAACTAGTTTTTTATAGGATCCGATTTATTTCAGCTTAGGAATTATTCAGACATTTTAGAAACTTTTTGTAACAACTTTTTAATTGGCGCCGCTTATTAGCACAAGTTATACGGTAATTAGTGGGTATTAAGAGACGTTAATGAGCTTGTCTCTTTTGTACCCTTCCTATTGTAATATTACCAACCTTTTCTATTTAGACCGTTTTATGATGAAGTAACCATATTTCCTTAAAATAAATGAGATATTATAATACTGGAAGAGTTTGTGTACCATAATTCACACAATTTTAAAGAAATACCTTTTGTAGACCAGTTACTATCCCTAAACGTTCATAAAACTTATTTCCCTTCGTACAAAAGTTATTACATTCTGTAAATATTATGTGTTTTATGTAATATTTCCATTGAATTATATAAAATATAACAAAATATTTAATTATTCAAATGCAACTAACTCTAAAGTTTATTCAGTTATTGAAATGTAGTGTAACAATCCACATTATTCTGGGTTAGTAAATATTTTTTTACTACAGTTTTTTGTGATGTAACGTTTATACTACTCTGGTTTTATTTGGCTAATACAATTTTACATTAATAATTTTAGATTTTAAATAGAGCGAGAGAAAAATCAGTATTTCATAGTAGTAACATTTATGTAATGTATGTGCATCATCGCTGGGTATTAGGTGTAAATGTATCTCTATCATCGTTGATTTTTCTAAGGCTGTTTTATTATTAGTCATAAAAGACGTTAATACTAGGAAAAAATGCTGTTCCCCAAAATTGCTGGAAATATATTCCATTTTCTAGGGATAAATTCATTAAGGTTTAATGAAGAGCAGGAAAAAGAATTTGAGCGCTAAACTCTTTTTAATAGGTCTCAGAAATCAGGTCTTGCAATGGAAAACGCAAAAATTTACAATGAAGGGTCAACATGTTATTCCTTGTGAGACTGCCCTCGAGGCGGGTTTTCCATTAATTCTAGTGATTCTTTAATGTGTTTTTCAGCTAGCTTGTCTTCTTTTTATAACATTTCTAGTATAAGTTTTTTTGCTAGTGTCTTATATCTTATAACATCACATCACCTGGAAGAATATGTTGGTTGTCAACTGGTGTATGGTTGATATAACGCATTCAACTGATGTAAAAATTGCGGGAAGAATCTCCTTGACTAATCATCCACGCCCCCATCTGTGTGGTTTTATGCAAGAAATCCCTTTTTTAGCGAGGATTAATTTAAATATAAGCCAAAGTAGTTGTGATCATAAGTACGAGGCTTGCGCTGGGGGAACGCTACGTTGAAAAGTGGCCTTCGCATTCATCTAACGACGAAGATGAATAGGTGACTGCATTTTAAGGTTGGCCAATCACTATAACAAACGTTTTCCACACCGTATTCAATGAGTGCTGCTGATTCATCGAATACTCGAATCCTGCAATTTCATAATCCGATCAACGTATATCCCGACTACTCCAGAATGATTAAATCAGTAATACTCGTAGAATTGGCTTTGTGAATATCGTTTCCTAATTGATCAATAATTTGCTCTTTATTGCCAGCCGAACTCTAATAATTATTGTCGAAAAATGTACGTAATCGTTTATTGATTATATTGTTAATTTGTAATGTGCATATTGTGTATCATTGGCTATCCGTCTTCATATAAACTTCGGCAATTTTATCGTAGCCGAAATATTTTACAAATTCAAATGGAGATGAGGTTAGCTCTAAGTTCACCTTCCCCTGAGTGTAGCGTATGAAATCTAGTTTAATATCCAGTTTTTGAAATACACGTCATTAGCACTTGCAAAGTGCAAACGGTATACTACATTTATAGAGAATCAAAATTAAGCAACTTTTAAAGTACGTATATACAATATTTTAGTTACAGAGAGATTGAAGTTCATATATAATACCAATACGTTATTTGGTCCTAAAATGTATAAACGATCAAATAGCTTTCATAATAATTTTAAATACTTAAATATCACAAAAAATATGATATGTAAGAAGAAAGTAAATACTATTTAACTTTGTATGTGAAATTTTGTACATTATTCTTCAATAGATTAGTTTTTGCTGTAAAAATCAAACTAAAAAAATGAAATGAAACCATTGACACATTCTCTGCGGTGGATTCACCTAGCTGAACCTTGCTGTCACTGTCAGTATGTCGTATGTATCGTGCCTCATCAAGGTATGAAGGTCCACATCCTTTTACATTGTCATTACCTTACCATTTTCATTAAATTTAAATTCCACCAGAATGTTTAATGCCATCAAAATGCGTACGATCCATTATACAAGAGCACCATATAAGAAAAAATTACACATTATCCAAAATTTCACAAGCTATGAAATTTAGCTCAAAAGAATATTACTTTATAAAGCTAAAAGCTAGGCTAAAACTGTTATGCGGAGACGCTAAAGTCTGCTTTCAAA